>NC_085841.1:248579688-248879688 GCF_035594765.1 Anolis carolinensis
TGGAACTAGCACAGTGATTTAAGACCTCGGCCACATCCTCTGTCTGCCGCAAATAATGGGGGATGCCTCCATTGCGGGAACCATAGGAACGCTCTGAGCAAGCACTCGATGCATCACTGTTTGCGTCATCATCAGAATACATCCCGTATGGCTCATACCTTCGTCTCACTGGCTTTTTCTGGTGAAGTGGATGGATGGGAAGGGAAATTAATAGGCTTTGCAGAGTTATATTTCTGTTACCACTACCCCACAAAGGCTGGGTAATTACAATAGGAACAGAATGCAATTACTGTAAACTGCATCTCATCAGTGGCATATGGAAAAGCAAGGCACAGAGAACCTTGAGGATCACAACATGAGCTGAAAGCCTCTAATACAGTGGTTCTCAACTTGTGGGTCCCCAGGTATTTTGGCCTACAACTCCCAGATATCCCAGCCAGTTTACCAGCTGTTAGGATTTGTGGGAGTTGAAGGCCAAAACATCTGGGGACCCACAGATTGAGAACCACTGCTCTAATAACCAGCACTGGAAGAACTGTCAGTGTCCTGTGATCTGAGGAGGGAACCTAGTGCCACTACTATGAAAAGAGATACTCATTGCTTGACCCAGAGGCCACTGATAATATGAAAAGAGATACTCATTGCTTGACCCAGAGGCCACTGATAATAGAAACTGTGGAATTCTTTGGACATAGCCAAGGCCAAAACATACTAAGTCTTGGACGGATGGTAGTGGATTCAGAAAAATAGGTGCTACATCCTATAGTTTTAATCTTATGGGATAGAACTAAAAGCAAAAAAGCTTAAAATGGTAATCTGTGAAACAAAGAGCTATTACATTAAGGGCTCCGTGTTTTCCACATCTGTGCCAAACTTCTTCAATATACCAGATTTTATATTTACCACATTTTTATTGAACATTTTACAACAAACTTATTTTGGAATCCAAGTTTTTTTCATGAAGAGAAGAGCTCAAAAATAGGTAGAAAAAGTATTTAGAAACAACTGTCAGGCAGGCAGGGATTCAAGAGATGAGAGCACTGAGGTATAATGTCTAGAACAGTGCTCTTACTCTCTTCTATGGCTAAAATTTCTTGAGTATTCGCTGTCAGCTAAAGTCCAATTTCCATATCTTTCATATCCTCCAATTTTGCTATCTCTCTGTAATTCATACCACAAAAAACCACCTCTAGATTGTGAAATTATATTAATATAATCCTTTACAGAAATCTGGCTCTATTGTGTCAATATTTTGATTTCTTAAGGCAGTAATCACATAATTTGTTAAGAAAATTGTAGCATTTCTGATGTCCAATAAGACTGTAATTTCATAGAACTTGGATTCTAACATATTAAACAATTACATCACCATAAGAATTTTGAAACAGGGAGTGCAAAAACTGGAAAGTAAACCAAAGAAAGAAAGAAAAAGTAAAACAGCATTGGTACCTTGCTCCTGGAGTCTCCTAACAGCTGTATGCAGGAAAATATTGAAGGGTGGGAAAAAGCATAGAGAATTATGTCAGAAGCTTATGCAGGGATTGCTCTTGCAACAAAAATGTACAAGCAAATGTGCCTTTGCAAATTAAAAATACAAATTCAGCCAATTTGTCTTCAAGCAACATAAAATTAAACAAATTTCAGAGTGCGGCATCAAAATGATTACTCTTTGACTCTTGGCTTAATAGAAGCCAAGTTTTCTTGGAGAGTATGCCTATGCTGGCAATGTGGAGTTGGCATATTGCCTGCACTAAAGCTAATATAACAATGCCTTATACTCTACTGACACTGTTATAAACCTCTCCTAAAGGAGTCCCAACCCAGAGCAACATCTCCAAGCATCTTTTCTCTTTTTACAATTCCCATCATCCTAGGCCAGTATGGCCAATTACCCAAGGGAATGCAAGCTGTCGTACAATTCAGAGGGTGCCATCATACCCTTGAAGAGATAAGAAGATGTAGAGAAACCTACCCAAGAAAAGCAGATGTTTTGTGGTCAGAAGAGCTCAGGTCCAACTGGTAACTCAAGAATTTCAGGTAGCAGTGCTAAGAAAGTCTAATTTCTGAATTCTTGGAGAACTGCACACTTGGTACTTTAATGGCTTTTTCATAGACAATTCTCCAGATGTCTCATTAGGACACCTAAGATGGATTTTAGGAAACTCTTTGTCCTGCTGCAGTATTAGTTAGATCTGAATACTCATCACACTGAGTTTCAATGGGTCAAATTATCAAGGTGCTGCTCTGCATATTCTAAGTATTAGAAGGCTGCCTCTCCCTGTTTCTGGGAATAGTTTTTGCTGTTTTGGACTGAATTTGCTTTATTACTAACTTCTTAAAAAGGAAGCTGCACCTCATGATTCACTTGCATAGTCCAAAGTTGGCAGGGCCACTCCTCTGTCACTCTTCAAATTAATAAAAAATATGGACAAATCTGTATTTGTATTGATATGACAACCTGAAATTATCTTTGGACAAAACAATGGCACCAGCCGCACTACTCCTTTTTCTTGATGGATCTTGTCTGCTGCAATTTACAGTCAATTATTCTCTATGTTGATAATTGCAACCAGAAAAGAAAGTTAAGATAGCAAGATGCTATTAAGAATCTGTTCTAATCCTAACACAGAGAAGCAACAGATTCTGTTGACACATCAACAGTTTTGACAATTATATGTACATAGTAAAGAAACGCTAAATCAAAGGAGATACACTGAAGCTCTTCCTAATTCCATTGCATTGAAAATTTATTAATAGATGTTTCCTTAGAGACTGCAAGCTGTTAAAACAATCTATATGCTTTGGACTACAACTGCAAGAGCACAGAGTTTATGGGATTTATAACCCAAAGCATGCATACAGTGGTAAACTGACTACTCTGTTACATTGCCATAGAGGCTCCCCTTAGTCCAAGCAAAATCTCTGTTTATCTAACCACTCTGAGTTCAAGAAAATTTAGATTTTAATAGATTGTTTCCATCTTTTCCAACTTTATTAAGTCATTTCAATCAAGAATATACTTTGATGTAGCCTGAGGGAAAAAATAATAAAAACAGCTCCCTATTCTTTATCTCGGAGCCAAACACAATATAGATTTAGATAGTACACTTACGGCCAAACATATTTCACTAAGAACTTCAGTGGCAGTGGAGCCTTTGACCAAATGCTGATTTGTTTCTGCATTTACAAGATTACCAATAAATCATCTGTATAACTTTGTAAGGGGCCCCCGGTGGCACAGTGTGTTAAAGCACAGAGTGGCTGAACTTGCGGACCAAAAGGTCGCACGTTCGAATCCGGGGAGCGGAATAAGTGCCCGCTGTTAGCCCCAGCTTCTGCCAACCTAGCAGTTCGAAAACATGCAAATGTGAGTAGATTGATAGGTACTGCTCCGGCGGGAAGGTAACGGCGCACCATGCAGTCATGCCGGCCACACGACCTTGGAGGTATCTATGGACAATGCCGGCTCTTCGGCTTAGAAATGGAGATGACCATCAACCCCCAGAATCAGACATGAGTAGATTTAACATCAGGGAAAGCCTTTACCTTTACTATAATTTTGTAAATTATATAGTCTTGGCCATCTTCCTGTTCCAGGGGATGTGCATAATCCTATCATTACCACAAGTTGGCCTGATGATGAACAACATCTTCTCATCTAGTTATATATCTCCTCTCTTCCAGAGCAACAACCCTCTCATCATCTTAACAGCAATATCATATCCTTGTGTGATTTTCAGATTTGGATATGAGGATATGGGAGTTCTATTTGGGAAATTTGGGAAATTAATAGCAAAAACAGAGAGAACAGAAAGGCAAAAGGATTGCTTTCGCTAGTCTAAAGCCATGCTAGAGGTGCATTTGTAGCTTTTGCTCTTTGGGGATTTATCATGTGAAGTTTCAAATCATTTAGTATTCATGGATCCCTTGCTGGGAGATACACACAAGTTCCAAATTTATATGGTATAGAGAACAGTGAAGGTAGAAGAAGGGAAGGAAGCACTTGCATATTCTCATGGCTGTGATTACTAAAGCCTTCCAAATGCTGTCTCCCATCCTGAATTTTCAGTAATTATGATTCCAAATGATGAGGTGACAGTCATATCTTAGAAGAAATTTGACTTTGCCACTCTAGCCTTCAAAACCATTGTCATATGTGTGTTACAGTGACAACAGTTTAAAAAGGAAATCAGGGCTGGTGGAATCTAGTAGCATCTCAGGTTCAGTACAACATATGCCTGTCAGCCATGCCCCTCTACACTCCACATTGGACAAAAAGGGCATTCTTTATGCAAGAGAATAAACAGAGAGAAATCTGGTACTAGAAACAGCAATATCCAAAAACCATTTACAGAGAATTTCAACATTCTCAAAAATACAAGCTTTGACTTACATGTAACATTTCTTAAACAAAAGCAAAGCAAAACAAAAGAAGACTAAAAGAGATAAATTGGAACAATTATAAATTTCAATCCATTAGTATAGATATAGACAGATGTAACTTTTTCTTGGTATATTACCATATAGAGGTTCTCACAAAGGCAATTTAACAAAAAAAATCTCTTCAGAGTATTCTATCAGTCAAAGTAAACTGTTTGGTGTAAGCAGATTTATTGCTTTCACACCTTAACTAGCCGCTAGAAAAACTATGTCATTTTAAGCTATTATTTGAATCACAATCTATAATTTTCTTATTATAGTGTGACTAGACTCCCACAACTATGTAACTATTAAAACACCTAGGTTGTCTATTGTACCCCATTGGTGCATCTTAAAGAGATTATATGAATGAAATCTTATGCTGAAATAAATCAATTATATTCCTTCCTCCCATTTTTATGATACTGTAACTGTGTTATGTTGTGACAGGTGAACATGGCTAGTTACATAATCACTTTTGCTTTCTGCTGATAGAAAAAGGTACACAGGAAATAGCTAGGAAACATTAACAAGCATAGTGTTTGCCTTCTGAGTAGATGTACTGCCTTTTGATAGAAACAGTTTCAAGAATGCAAGAGAATAGTGCTGAATGCTTTGGGTAATGGGAAAATCAAGCTTCTAGCTTGTGGGATCTACTTCACTTGTTACTAAAAAGCTGAGATGCACAAAACAAAACCTGGTGCAAAAGATATTCATTTAGAATTGAAAATATTATAAACTCAGCCACTTATTAGAAATGAACAGAGCTCTTTACAAAATATATTTGTGGTTTCCCTGAATCTTCTTCATCTCAGTGCTGTAATTTAGGACAAGGGAGGGGGATGAGGGGAAGTCATTTTGTTCCTGTTATTGTTGAACAACCGGGAATCAGAAACCCTGGATGATCTTCTGCGAATCACTCAGAGCTGTGTTATTACATACAGATATTCCTTTTGCTCACTTTTATCCAACCACTCTGGAAATAACTCTAATGTAAAAGAAGCAACTAGAGTGTGAACTTATTTCTACACCACCCTTTCTGGGGTATTGTAATGGAATAAAGAGAATTTTCCAAATATGGAAATATAATAAAAGCAAATACGTTTATGAGACTACATAACCCCATAGACAAATACACACAATACAGAGGTATATAAGTTATAGGAATACAAACTATATACTCCTCACATCTTATTCTTGGGTAAAACTGGGTCAGTTTACAAAAACACCATAGTAATCTATTATTCAATGAAGCAGACAGGTGTGCTATCTTAAGTGGCTGTGAGACATCCGAATCAGTAAGAAAAAGGTATAAACACGGCTACCTTGTAACTCTTGACCTATATGTGAGATTACAAGTACCTTAAGACCTTTTTCCAGATCTAAAATTCTCATTATCTGTCTCTTCTGAAGTATAGTAACCTTTATATGCATATACATATGCTGAAATCCCAAAAAACATTTACACAGAATCACCCACATTGGCAGATTGAAAAGGAACACTGAAAAAACAGAGAGGAGAATGTACGTACAGGAGGCAACTTTAAGCGACTTTCTGGAGTTGGTAGCATTTTGTGTTTTCCCTCTTACCAGTGCATCTGCCACAGCTGCTTCCAGATCTGTGCTTGTACTGAGAACTCGCATCGCATTCATAGAGGCAGGCAACCTGCCTGGCTGTCCAAGCCCAAACCGGTCTGCACAAAAGACAATATTGAAAAGGCATAATTAAGTGAGCTCATGGTCCCTTGGAATATTAATAAGGCTGCTGGCTTGGAATTCATCGACAAAGACTGGGAGATTTTCCGTGGCTTTAATTATTATTAGGCACTCTTTTTGTTGGTTACTAAGATGAGAGAACTTTAGGATTACAACAGAAAATCAAAGCACAATATTCTGTTATAAAGCTCTGGTGCTAAACACAGCACTGGGCATACTTTATACTTTTCTACTGAGGATGGTGCAAGGGGAGCAGATTTTAATCTCTTTCATGATGACATTTAAATGATCTAATTCTTGAAAGAAAAGTATGTTAGTACTATTTAAAAGTTTAAGGAAAACTTGCTAATAGTATTTTATTAATTTGTTGGGGAGGGGGAGTTTTGCGGTCTTTAATTTTTGTGAATAATTTTAGAACCTGCATCTGAATAGTTCTAATTATTCTGACAATGGCCTGCCAGTCACTCTGGAGCAGAACCCACTTCTAATCCCAAGACAAATAAGAGAGTTTTAGCAACTGACTGGAGGGGGAGGGCGGATAGTTCATAGAATAAAGACTCCAGTTTTTGTCCATAATACATTTTGAGGGCAACTCTTTCTTTTTGTACAGAGTTAGGATTTTACAAATCAACATAGATTATAAACTATCATGAGGTTTTTAGTTTTAAAAATAAACCCAAAAAATACAGCTGGGAAAAAAAAACTTGCAACTACTACCACCAGAACCAATTACACTGATAGAGAAAAATTAAGCATCCTTCCTCCCAATTTTTACCCCCCCCCCCCCAACTTTTCTGGAATTGAAGACCCTTTGGCCTGAAGACTGGCAGCCTCAATGGTGCTACTAGCAAATACTCACCCACCACCCAGTACCTAAGAAAGCTACCACAGTTTTCACTAAATTTCAGCAGCTTATTTGGTACCAACAAAATATTCACTTGTGACATGGCCACGAATGAGAGAAGCTGCCACATCTGATATTAACAAATGTGGACATTTGGAATTAGCCTTCCATTTTTAACTTTTTAACATAATCAATTGTAGTTTTCAAAATATGAAGTCTTGGATACACATTTCTACTGTGGAATAGCATGGGTTTTTTAACAACATATCATGCATGGATTGGTTTATTCATTGCAGATTTGTTCAATCTAATCTCTGAAAATACAGTTGTCCCAGAAAATTGTTCAAAACAAAGGATGTAGTCTTTTTTCTCTATAGTTGCCATCTCTCCCCACCAATTAACTCTCAAATGTATTATCTAGATGTGGGTTTAGTGACCATTTGGCTTTTGTATCTTAACAGCAGGTAATCTGAAGGACTGGGGAGCACAGGACAGTGCTTAAGGAACAACCAGAATTTGAATTTTTAAAAAGAAGTAACTTTCCCATAGAAATGTGTGCCCTAATTCTGCTCTAAATGTGGACAACTTATTTGCAACTGACTATAGGTAACATATAGCAACACACACCAAAAGAATTGATCAGCTAGTTCAGCAGGACCAAGTCAGAATAATGAAACTGATAACTCTCTGAGGCGCTACACTATTATCTTGACCTTCCAATGGAACAGCTTCAACCAACAATGTGGGGGTGAAGCAGTGCCCACTCTTCTTTGCACCCCCAATCCCCCAAAATGGACTCTGAAGGTTAGGGAGAGTGAGAATCCCATCCTGTGAAACAACATTCACTTTCATGGATACTGGATGTTGTCCACAGATCTGGAGAATGCTGCTTCATTGCACAGATCTCTTTTGCTAAATTAGGGCAATTATTTGTTGAATGTTGTACATTTCAACTATTTTGATACTAAGTGGTAAGTGAATTATTTATTAATAACTATTTGTTAGTATGGGATGAGTGAATTATTAACTATTCTTTACTACTGTGAGATTGGTGTTTTTTCCCTGTTAAAAATGGCAAACTGCAAATATTTAAGGGTAAATTAGTTTTAAATGTTAATGAATGCATGTGAATACTTAACAAAATTGATTAAAATGATAAATTCAACAAGTGATACAGCAACTAAGAAATAGAACAAGTTGACTGGGAAATTGCATTTGACAATTCTATGAACTGCTGTTAAAGTTTTGCAGATTTTATTCAGACAATAATCGCACTCAGTTTCAATGCTTCCACTTAGGTTTACATTAAGGAAACCAAATTTATATCAACTATGACAAAAGAGAAGAATCATCGTTAAATGGAAAGACAGCAAAACCAATAATTTCAAAGCATCAGGACAATGTTGCATACAGTATTTTCTTTTTTCAAACATTTTACCAAAATCAGACATTTTCAATTTACAACAAGCACATTTTCTAAAACTAAAAATATGTTACATGCGAAAATCAATTTTTCAAAAATAATATGTTGCTTCCAAAAGTAAAGGATTGATGATGATTAAAAATAAATAAAAATGTTCATGATACCATCCCCCTTTTTAATGCACCAAGCTGTTGAAGCAGGACAAAACAATGCTTGCTTCAAATATCTCTTTTTCTCCAAGTCAAATGTTCAGTGAAAGATGACAACAGACAGAATGCAACAAGTCATATGCTATTTTTATGTAGATTTGAATAATTCAACCACAGCATCTTAAAGACCCTTTAAGTATCTGGTACAATCTGAAAAGTATAAGCAGCACTTTGTTAATGTTCTCTGTTCCATTTAAGCAGGTGCATTTGGGGAAGCTACAAACTATTGGATAGGTGCATTGTTTATGTCTATAGACTTGGCCTCATTTCGATGGCATTGGTCAGTCTCACTGAAAGCAGATTTTCACCCTTATCAGTTTTAAAAAGAAGACAACAGTAAAGCATTGGAACAAACTGTGAATTTTCCTTTCCTGTCTATTGTGAAGAAAATATCCAAAAAGATGTGTTTAGGTCCCCTTCCACCTCAGGAAAGCGGGTATCATGTGGTCAGGAGTTTTGATCTAACTATGATGACCTTTTGCTCTTCCTCATGTCTCTGTCAATTACAGATAACACAAAAAGCACAGAAGAGGACAGGTGCAATTGTATACAAACAGAAGAGAAGGTAAAATGCAAGATCCTGTTTCCTTCTAGCAAGTGAACACACTGTATTTACTGCATACAGGCAGGAATTTGGTTTCCATAACGCAATAGCTGAGTCTGGTGTGTCATTGTACAGTGTGGTCTACATGGCTAAGCTGAACAGATAAAATAAGAAAAAAGTAACAGAGATAGTTCTATCTAGGTGAAGGAACAGACAAAGGGAAAGAGCAGAAGTGACCACAACTAGACCAAAACTTGTCATGAGACCCTTGCCTTCTTTGACAGTAGGAAGGCTTAAAGCTATCTTTTTGGACGTCTTCTTCCAACAGACAGAGATGTATGTAGAATGTCACTATGTTGTTGTTGCAATGAGGAGTCTAAAACAACTTTTGGAGTATTTTGTTTGCCCATGGGCATGTTATCCTTCCCATGGCACACAGTAAGTTACTGTAACTGTATCAAGCAGCTGGCCTTACATACATGCATGACAAATTGACCTCAGAATGGTCCACAAGTAACCTAATTTAATGATGGGTGAAAGCAGCTGATTCTGAACAAACAAAATAGTGATCCAGAATGAATGGGCAACTCAATTTGCTTCAGAAAATGTATATGGAAAAATAATCGAAGCAACCACTATCTTGATTTGACACATTAAAAATAAATCTCTGTTGCTACGATAGTGAACAATTATTTTACCATAAACGAAAGATTCATAGTATTCCAATAAAAGGAATACTTACATAATCTCGTAAAGGGTGAAAATCTAGCTCCAGTTGAAATGATTAAGAGTGACCAAAAGGACCAGAATTGCTCTGGCTGTCATTTCTTTTCAAGTAAATTTACGAATGCATTAGGAAAGGGAAGACAGTTTTTCAAAGATGCGAATGATCAGAATGGCAACATAAATCAAGTTGTAAGTCTTTGAAGTGCCCAGCGGGAATAACAAAATTAAATCATATTATGTATGGTCTGGCATGCAACTGATGATCCATTTTAGCACATAGGCAGAAGCTATGAGAGGTGATGAAATGATACAGTTCTGTATTGAATCATGATCTGTGCTTTCCCATTCCTGTCTCCAAAAAATTAAGACTTTCTCTGATTAATGCAGAAATGAGAGAGATCTACAGAAGTCTCCAAAAACTTTCAGAAGAACCCAAAGTGACTAAACAGGCAAAGAACACCTAAAGCTCACACATCCAAAAATTACTATAGCAGGGACTCTAATATGTTGCTCTGAATACAGTACCAATATAAAGATCAGACTTGTTCAAGGTCTTCACAACCTGCTCTGTTTTTTTAGAACTGGAGAAGTTTGTGGCATTATGCATCTCAGCTAAATTTAGCTTTCTGAGGTGAACTGCCTCGCAGTTTGAAAACAATTTCCTTTGAGCATTATGGTACTGCAGTGGCTTCCATACTATTCAGTCATGGGAGGAAGCAATTTGCAAAGCTCATTGATGTGTTTCTGATGAACACTAGCATTACATAAAAGAGCCTACAGTCTATCTAGGACAAAGATTTCATGACAGCTTATTGTCATGTATGTTCTCATACTTATTACGATCTAGGGTAATCAGAAACTTAATTCAGTGAGTGCATTTTAAAAATTAACAGGGAGAGTTCCACATTCACAGTATCATGTGTTCTTTTAAAATTAACTCCTGCTATCTATATGAGTAGCTTTAGCATTTTAGAGATGTATGTCTGATCAAATACTGCCCTAACATGCTAAGGTTAAGAATACAGACATTGGTATTATTGTTTAACACTCAGACGGCAGTTTCCCATCTTATACACCTATGAGTATTCCTTGCTTAAGTAAAGTCTATGAAATATATGTGACTGCCATAAGTCAACAGACAACTTAAAGGCACACACACAACCAGTTTCATATTTAAACTGGGTCTTAGAAGATGTTTTCCAGCTGTTTATAATGGCATTGTATTTCTGGCAGTAAAAAGAGAGATGCAAAGGTAAGAAATGGAAGATGAGTGAAGAAGTGAAGTAGAGTGGGAAGTGATTGATAGCTAGTGCAGGTGGGACTGGGCTACTTGGGTTGGAATGTATTCAACAACATGTTAGCTTTAGGTGTGCAGTCTTAGCAAACAGTCATTGTTTGTGTTGTGCTATGTACAGGGCTGAGCCTTTCATTATCCAGGTTTCTTAATCTGGCAGTCACTGGACACCTAAAATATGAGGCGGAAGGCACAACTTTATTGCTTAAGCAATAGCTCGACCGCACTATGCACCTCCTCTTTTATTCAAAGTAAAGTTCTTTTCCGAAGTTAGAAGCACTAAAAAAGAAAGCAAAACTTTTATTTGGGATTGGTTCTGCACATGCTGTGGGCCCTTAGTATCTGCTGGGATTTGGCTTCAGGACCCTTAGTGAATGCTCAAGTCCCATTACTGTGTATGCAATGGCATAGTAAAATATCAAACAATTTAAATAAGTGCCAGAAAGAGCCTGAGAATGTGGTAAATGACAAGGGGCCACAGCAGGGTATATCTATACATCAGAATAATACCCATCACACAATAAAATCAAGGTTTGATTTTTTTTTAGAAAAATGTTTCCAAATATTTTCAAGCCAGGGTTGGTTGAATCTATGGATGCAGAACATGTGGAAATAGAGAGATAACTGTAGTATATTGCTACCTCTAACTTTATTCTCTATTATGTGTTCGAAAAAACTAGGCCGTAATGGTTGCATTGACACTAACCATATTTTTAAAACTCCTTATCTTTAAATGCAGCAGTGCATGTAGGTCCAATTTCTAGAGCTCATGTCCTGTATATGCCATGTCCCTGGTAAATTTTCAATGACTCAGATCGCAAATCAAATCATGTTATGAATAAACATTTATCTTGTTTAAGAAGCAAGTATACATCTTTTAGGTCCCAGTCTATTAATGTGGAACATTAATGGTTTTAATTTATATCTCTCCATAAGAAAGGAGTTGTATGGTTGGAGTTGAATCATTTTGCAAATAAGCAGAAGACTTTGCACATAATGCAACACCAGACTGTACATGTATGAGCAAAAAGAAGATGGAATAAAGCTCTGGGTTTACATGGTTCCCGCTCTCTTCTTCACTTCTCCCATTGCAAGGAGTAAATCAAGTTTCA
This sequence comes from Anolis carolinensis, assembly GCF_035594765.1. Taxonomy (NCBI): domain Eukaryota; kingdom Metazoa; phylum Chordata; class Lepidosauria; order Squamata; family Anolidae; genus Anolis; species Anolis carolinensis. The sequence continues at coordinate 248,591,976 of NC_085841.1, forward strand.
GTTTCATTTTCCTCTATTACTGGCTTATCATGCCACATACACAAAACAGAAAAGGTTGGTTTTAAATCAACTTTCAATAATTAATATAGAAGTTAGGCTGAATTGTGTCACAGGCTTTTAAAACATAACTAAATAGTTTGTCTAAAACCGAGATTCCAGGTTCACATGGAACAATCCAGGAATTGGCTACACTGGAAGACGTGTCTGGATTATTTCTCTTTCTCGCCATGATGGAAGAGATAAGATGGAAGGAGAAAAACGTGAGTCTGGCACTCTCTCCTCAAACACACAAGCACTGAACTATGCTGCAGCATTATACAAGAATGTAGTCAGTGAAATACTACAACTGTAAACTTTACTGCTGAATGCTGAATACCATCATTATTAGTAATAGTCAGCTCTGCCACTTATTGAACATTAGAAATGTCCAGTCACTATGACTGCTTCTGAGTGGCATGTGAAAAGAAGCCAGTATCAGCGTACTTGACAGACAAGAAAGTACACTACAGAGCCCTGACTAGCCATTTAACATTGTTTCCTCTCTGGGAACAGCACAAGCAGGGAAAATTAAAAACATTCAAAAATATCAAATGACAAAAGCATATTGAAACAAACAGAAGAGAAATTCTATTGAGGGGGGAAACATGCTAAGCGCTGAGTGACGTTTGTGAAAGCAAATGTTAAAATGGCAATAAAAAGAGACGATATTAAGAAGCAGATTCATGCAGTTAACACTTGTTCACCTGACTGCCCAACAGAATCAGCAGTGGAGAGAGCACTAGTGGACCTGGAATGACGTCGAGAGGCTGCAAGTAGAAGGAATGGCAACACCCACAGAATTAACACACGTGTACTTGAGACAAAGAAAAAAGAAAGCACGCCACAGTCCAAAGCAGATGCACATGATTTAATACCAACATTGGTGTTACACAGTGAAAGGAAATGGCATTGCATATGAGTGAATATAGAGATCAAGTGCAAGCCCCATGGAAGCACCAACATCAGTTTGTCCTCCATCCCTCTGCCACCCCGCTCCCAACTATAAAATACAATGCATGAAAAACGAAAGAAATCTTTTGAAGGATTTCCAGGTTTATGCAGTCTGGCCAAGATCAGCAAGCAGAAATCACCTGCTAGATCCAGGGGAATTGCCATGAGAACATGAAATGGTCAACTTAGCAACAACAGGATTTAGATGTGATCAATCCAAATCCCATGGTAGAGCCACAATGAATAATTAGAAACTGTGCTTGTAAGTACCAAACCTCAGACTTCTCATTCACAGGTGCAAACCCATGGTCAATAAAAAGGCAATTTGTAATCAACTATCAAAATGCAGAAAAATTTTAAGACAATAAAAGCAAACAACTTTCTTCACATACATTTGCTTCATACATTATATCCACCCATTGACCCACAAAACATACCAATATTTATTACACTAACATCATCAGTTTGAACATAAATGCTATGTCACACAGATTCAGAACACTGGTCCATCCCATCCAATGGAATCAACCTTAATTGGCAGCAGCAGTCCAGGACCCTAGAAATGTCTTTTCCACACCTGATAACTGGTATCTATTAACTACAGATACCAGGGACTGAATCTGGGTCCTACTGCTTCAGTCCAATCTAAGTAGAGTATCTTTTCATACATCCATATGACCCAAACAACTCACACACACACAATTCTAATATGGAAAAAGTGGATTTGAATTAATGGAGGAGTTGGACTTCTAATGTATGATAACATATACTTGCTGAGTATGGAGCAACCTATAATTAATATTAATAGTTTGGTAACACTGAGTAACAGAAAATCTAAGAGATTTCGCACTGACACCTAGTAACTTAAACCAAATCTTATGCACAGGTACTGAATACGTTGTTCAACAGATATGATTTGTCAGAGTATTTGAAACTCCAAGAGCTCACTTTTTATTTAACTCAAACCAGACTCCCATCAGAGTGTATGATGATAGTTGAGTCTGTAATACAGTTACAAGATATGCTGAAACACATCAAGAGAATTCCTACAGTAGGATTGCCTCAATATTGCTAGATGTTTGTCTAGGCTTAACTTGTCACGACCCAGGCTACAGAGCACCAAAAACCATGCACAGAGGCCAGAATCTATCTAATATCTTTATTAAGGAAATATATATAGTTAATAAAAGCAAGTGTATGAAATAGTCCAGAAGTAGACCTTTCAGGAAAGGTCAAAATTAGTCCCAAGAAACAATGTCCAATATGAAATATTAAGGTCCAAAGTTGTAATCCAATAACCGAAACACTCACTTGCCAAGCAAGTGAGGGGAGATGACAAGGTCCTTTAGTCCATGAACTTGAGCAAGGCTAGGAAATAACTTGATACTTGGAACACAAGGCTTGATTCAAGGCAACAAGGTAACGAGGAGCAAGAACAAGATCCGTGGAATTACTTGGCAAAATCCGGAAAACGAAGCAAGGCTGAGCCCTGGAAAACAAGGCAAGGTCCGCGAAGGTAAACAAGGCTGGAAACAGGAGCGAAGGCTTGGAATCAGGGACAAGGCTTGAAACAGGAACGAGGCTTGGAAACGGAGCGCGCTGTCCACACACAACTTACTCCAGTAGCTGACGAATTGACTCCGCAAGAACCCTTTGTGGGTAAAACACCTAAATAGGGTCTAGTTTTCCCACCAAAGAGCAGTTCTCTGGGGAACCAGAAACGAAAGCTAATCTCTGAGTCCAGATGCATGACTCCTTAAGGTTTCCCATGGAAAGCAGGCTTAATCAGCTGAATTCTTAGCAGCTATCCTAGCACTCCTACGAGAGGCCGCTTGAACTCCTCTCTGATGTTTACAAAACTCGTGGCGAGAAAACACAGGAGATTTAGACTCAGGGCTTGTTTGACAGATTTCTGGAAGACAAATCTCTTGCAGGTGCAAGGTTCCCAAATCTGGCTGGGAAGGTTCCAATTCTGACTGAGACGGTGAAAAACCCAAGTTCTCCTCTTCATCTGGGACTACAGTGCCATGAACGGGACTACATGGCCCATGACTCATCACACTATCCCCCTCCTCAAGCCCCCTCTCAAACCGGGACTCTCTCCCCGAGGCGCGAGGCCGCGGCTTGGCGGGATAGGTCTGATGGAAGCGGCGGGTTAGATCAGGAGCATGGACTGTGGAAGCGTCTTCCCAAGAGCGTTCCTCGGGGCCAAAACCCACCCAGTCAATGAGATATTGTAGGCGGCGGCGGTGAAAGCGAGAATCCAAAATGTCCTCAACCTCGAACTCCTCCTCCCCATTCATCAAAACAGGAGGGGGGGCCGGTCGGTCTGTATCGGGGCGCACACCATCCGCCGGAAGGAGCAGGGAGCGGTGGAACACTGGATGAATGCGCATTGAACGCGGAAGTTGGAGTTTGAAAGTCACGGGGTTAAGTTGCGCCACCACTGGATAGGGGCCAATGAAACGGGCATCTAACTTCCGGCAAGGGCGGTGGGAGGGCAAAAAGCGAGTGGACAGAAGAACCCGGTCTCCTACCTTGATTTCGGGGCCCGGCTGGCGATGTTTGTCCGCGTGACGTTTATAGTCCTCCTTGGCTTGGTTTAATTGCTGGAGCAAGAGTTGTTGCACCGCTGTGAGTTCCTGCAGCCAGTCCTCTGCTGCGGGAACTTCTGAGGTTTCAATGACAGGGGGAAAGAAACGTGGATGGAAGCCATAGTTTGCAAAGAACGGCGTTTCTTTAGTAGAAGCCTGGACCCCATTGTTGTAGGCAAACTCTGACAGCGATAACAGGGAAGCCCAATTGTCTTGCTGGTAGTTCACATAACAGCGAAGGTATTGTTCCAAAGTGGCATTGGTGCGCTCAGTTTGCCCATCTGTTTGGGGATGATGAGCCGAAGATAAATGAGAGTCTATGCCCAATAGTTTTTGTAGTGCTTTCCAGAAACGAGAGGTGAATTGGGACCCACGGTCTGTGACCAAACTCTTGGGCAATCCATGCAATCTGAAAACATGTTGGAGGAATAGATCTGCAGTTTCTTTGGCCGTGGGAAGGCCATCACAGGGAATGAAATGGGCTAACTTGGTGAAAAGGTCCACCACCACTAGGATCGTGGTGAATCCACAGGAAGGTGGTAGATCAGTGATAAAATCCGCAGAGATTATTTCCCATGGGCGGGATGGGGTAGGGAGGGGATGCAGAAGCCCTGAGGGCTTTTCTCTTCTTGTCTTGGAGCGCTAGCATACTGGGCAGGTGTTGACATATTTTTCCACATCCTTGCGGATCTTGGGCCACCAGAAATCTCTTAGGATCAAATGCATGGTTTTAAATAGCCTGAAATGCCCTGCTGGCTTGCAGTCATGACACAGACGAAGTGTTTTTTCCCTGCCCGGTCCTGGGGGAATGTAAACATGATTTCTATAGCAAAGTAGCCCATCCTTAAGCGAAAAGGGAAAACGTAGTCCTTTCAGGAAATGTCAAAATTAGTCCCAAGAAACAATGTCCAATATGAAATATTAAGGTCCAAAGTTGTAATCCAATAACCGAAACACTCACTTGCCAAGCAAGTGAGGGGAGATGACAAGGTCCTTTAGTCCATGAACTTGAGCAAGGCTAGGAAATAACTTGATACTTGGAACACAAGGCTTGATTCAAGGCAACAAGGTAACGAGGAGCAAGAACAAGATCCGTGGAATTACTTGGCAAAATCCGGAAAACGAAGCAAGGCTGAGCCCTGGAAAACAAGGCAAGGTCCGCGAAGGTAAACAAGGCTGGAAACAGGAGCGAAGGCTTGGAATCAGGGACAAGGCTTGAAACAGGAACGAGGCTTGGAAACGGAGCGCGCTGTCCACACACAACTTACTCCAGTAGCTGACGAATTGACTCCGCAAGAACCCTTTGTGGGTAAAACACCTAAATAGGGTCTAGTTTTCCCACCAAAGAGCAGTTCTCTGGGGAACCAGAAACGAAAGCTAATCTCTGAGTCCAGATGCATGACTCCTTAAGGTTTCCCATGGAAAGCAGGCTTAATCAGCTGAATTCTTAGCAGCTATCCTAGCACTCCTACGAGAGGCCGCTTGAACTCCTCTCTGTTGTTTACAAAACTCGTGGCGAGAAAACACAGGAGATTTAGACTCAGGGCTTGTTTGACAGATTTCTGGAAGACAAATCTCTTGCAGGTGCAAGGTTCCCAAATCTGGCTGGGAAGGTTCCAATTCTGACTGAGACGGTGAAAAACCCAAGTTCTCCTCTTCATCTGGGACTACAGTGCCATGAACGGGACTGCATGGCCCATGACTCATCACATAACTAATGAATGGCAATAATATGCTAACTATATATATATATATATAGTTTATATATATATATATATATATATATATATATATATATATATCTCACAGATACACACACACTGAACCAGAGGGAATAATAAGACTAGATCAATAAAATGTCTTGAATAAAAAAAAGTTTTAGATCAAAAATACAATAATATTTAGAAACATTTTTACAATATATTCCATTATATGTTTATTTTCCCTGGTGTGAATCTAATGCAATAATGATCTCTGCACTATCTCCCAGTATGTTATTGTTTTTTTGCTTACATTCGTTGACCACCACTATAGTAAATATGCTCTAGCTGATCGTATCATGAAAAGATAAACTCATGTCTTTGCTGCAGACTGCTAGACATCAACTATTTTCAGGGAAAGTCATCTGGTCAGAGCAGACTTACCTTAAGATCTAGGACAATAAATGATACACTGTTCGATGGCAGAAGAATACCACACATCATGCCAAATTACTAAAAGAAGCATTCATCCTAAGGCAAACATATTTATGCAAGCCAGTATTATCCAAAGAAAAGCAGACCTGGTTGGAAAAGGTGTTATTCTTTTTTTTTTTGATCCACAGAAGTTGCATATACAACATAGGCTTGCCATGAAAAATATTATATTATTAACGTATTTTTGAATGCTGAATTCAGAAAAATTAAATAAAAATTTCATATCATATAGCTCTTTAACTCAATATTTTTTATCAATTCAGTTGTCACGCAGTTTTGACTGAGTGCAGGAGATGATGCTCCAGTGCAATTTCTTTTAGTGCTTTTGATTTTTAGTGGAACATGAAAGTTTTTTGAAAGTATATTAGAAGACTGTAATCCTTATCTGTTTACTCTTTACCAAAGAAATCTTACTTACATATTACTAAATAAAAATCTTAATCACATACTACTTAAGGAAAAAGCACATCTAGTTGAATGAATACAAATACACATGCCCTTTCCCCCCACCGACACAAATATCTAATTTCACTTTTCCTATACCCCAATCAGTCCCGCAACTGACCAAGAGGACCACTGCCTTGTCTGAATTAAACTTCAGCTTGTTAGCCCTCATCCAGTCCATCACAGCTGCCAAGCACTGGTCCAGAATCTGGAGAGCTTCCTTGGATTGGGGTGAAAAAGAGTAGTAGAGTTGTGTGTCATCTGCGTAGAGGTGACACTCAACTGCAAACTTCTAATGACCTCACCCAGCAGTTTCATGTAGATATTGAAAAGCATGGGGGATAGAATCAAACCTTGTGGGACCCCACAATCAATGGTCAGGGGTCTGAGCAGGTTTTTTTCTTCTGTATCAGGAGCGACTTAAGAACCTGCAAGTTGCTTCTGGTGTGAGAGAATTAGCCATCTGCAAGGACGTTGCCCAGGGGACGTCTGGATGTTTGATGTGTTACAATCCTTGTGAGAGGTCTCTCGCATGTCCTTGCATGAGAAGCTGGAGCTGACAGAGGGAGTTCACACTCTCTCCCCAGATTTGAACTACCAACCTGTCAGTCAGCAGTCCTGCCGGCACAAGGGTTTAACCCATTGTGCCACCGGGGGCTCCATATTATGTTATTATATAGTTATTACATGATTATACATTACTGTATTCCTATTATTATTATTATTATTGTTATTGTTATTATGCATAATAATAATATATATGGTGATGCAGGTGTCCCCCAGCATCACCATCTGGGTACAATCCTCCAGGAAGGAGCAGAGCCATGCAAAGTAGTGCCCCCAAGACCCATTCTGAAGAACCGACCCAGAAGGATACCATAGTCAATAGTATCAAAAATCACTGAGAGATCCAAGAGAACCAGCAGGGACACACTCCCCCTGTCCAGTTCTCTGCGGAGGTCATCCACCAAAGTGACCAAAGCTGTCTCCGTTCCGTGACCAGGTCTAAAACCAGACTGCAAAGGATAAAAAAATTGGCTTATCCAAAAATCCCTGGAGTTGAGAAGCTACCACTTATTCATTTATTTATTTATTTCCGGTATTTCTACCCCGCCCTTCTCCCCTGGGGGACTCAGGGCGGCTTACAAATTGGCAACAAAGTGCCATCACATCAACAATACAATACAATACAAAAGGCTACTACAATACAATACTAAAAACATTTAGAACACCACTTGTTCTAGAACCTTGCCCAAAAAAGGGGGATTAGAAATGAGACGGTAGTTATTTAATACTGAGGAGTCAAGAGACAATGTCTTTAAAGTTGGTCTTACGATTGCTTTTATCAAGCTTGGGGGTATTTCTCCCTGCTCCAAAGAGGCATTGATGATCCTCGTAAACCACTCGGCCAATCCCCCGCTGGTAAGTTTGATAAGCCAAGAAGGGCAGGGGTCTAGAGCACATGTTGCTTTCACAGCTCCAAGAACCTTGTCCACGTCATCAGGCTGAACATGCTGAAATGAATCCATCAAAATAGGTCAGACAGGTGCCTCACGTACATCCATTGGTAATGCCATAAGGCCAGCATCCGGATCGGAGCATATCTGAGTTACTTTATCTGCAAAATGATGGGCGAACTCGCCACATCGATTTGCTGAGTGGTCAGAGGTCTCCTCCTAAGAACCAGGATGGAAGAGTCCCCTGACCATTCAAAACAACTCAGCTGGTCTATTCGTTGCAGATGCAATGCGGGCAGTAGAGAAAGCTTTCTTGGCTGCCTTAATTGCCATGGAGTAGGCCCTAGGTGAGGCTAGTGTTTGCTCAGTCGGATTTGTCCTGAGTTGAAAATGCAAATGTCATCAAAAAAGGGGGATTTTGTTTATCTAACAGTAAAATCCAAGTACTTTGATAGACTGCTTGGCAGTGAGGATGCAGAAAAAAAGATTGAAAGCCACTGGTCATTCTGAGCATTCCAAATGTTGTTAGGCCAGTGTTAGTGGGCCATTTAAGAGACATCAAATGCTCAGATTTATAACAGGAGCTGTAAATTTCCCTTTTTTTACCATTGTTGTTAACTTGGAAAGGTGGAACAAAAGATTAAAAACATATATTCAACTTTTACTTTAATAACTGTAGTCATAGCTTTTTAATATGATCAAAACTGAAAAAATAAAGCAAATGTAAGGTTAACTACATATTTTTGATTTTTCCAAATGCATATGACCAACTGCAGATATTCTTTATTCCAACATCTTTCTACATATCACAATTTGGGATTAAAGTGAAAAAACTGCAGAAAAGCAGAGTATCTAAACTTCACTATGTACCAAATTGAAAGAAAAATATAAAAGTGAGGAAATGCACACTGCAGCCTATTACAGATAATATCCTCTTTCTTGTACCCATCAACTGACCTGATTTGGCAGAGACAATCTTAATTAAGCCTCTAGCATCCCACTTTGATCTACTACTTTTCAAATGTCCCAGTTTCTCTCTTCCTCCTCCCACTTTCCCTTTTTGTCTCCAACTTCACTTGATGTCAACTGAGATCAGTGCAAATGCAGTCTGTGCTCAATTCACTCAGCATTACCTTGCCCTACCCATCAGACTCGGGTAAAAACGCCCACTGTATCTGTTGCTGTTTTTGCATATATCCCTGCAGCAGAATTTAAGATCGAGGCATGAGGGGGACAAAACACAGACAATCCCAGACCATTATCTTTCTGTGGTGAAAAGCTAACAATAGAAGGAAAATGTAGGCAAGAGAAAGGGTACTATGAAGAAAAAGCTACTTTCCTTCTGTTAAAACTCCCATCTCCGAGAGATCAAGAAAAGAAGGGCTTACTCAGAGCAAGACTGGACTAAAACTGGTGTGAGTTGCTTCCAATGCAGCTATAGTTGCAAACTTCAACAGCCGTAACATATTATTTAATATATATCTATTTTGCATTCCTGTGTTAAGTGCATGATGCAAAGGCATTTTGTCCAGAATGGCAAGGGGAACAGTAACAGCAGCATTCTTTATTTTCTATGGCATGATTAGGCTGACATTATATTGGCATACATGGACTGTTAAAAAATCCTTTCGGTGGACAGTTCATTCTCAGAATCAATACAGTTATATCTTAAGCCATAAAGAGATCTGAATATGCATTCTTTCTTAATAACCTTCCATCATCTTGACCAGTCCAGAAGAATTATAAAAAGAGAGAAAACCCAGAGTAGACCTGGTAAGATTGGTGTCGTATTTCTTCTGATTTATAGCACATGGATCTCATTTACTGTCTGTTGCTACATTTGTACACAGGCCAAGTGCAAATGGAGTGCTTCCATTTTGACCATTTTGTTTTCCCTGGTGTTCTAATGCTACTAGAGCAAGAAAAAAAAATGGAATAAATGAATCAATGTCTGGATTGGAGACTGGAGGGAGTTATCCATATGTGCCTTGCTTTGTGCCTTCTAACAGAAAGAGTGGCATAGAATTGTTAAATAAACAGCCACTTACAAGCTTCTTGGCATCTCTGCCATCCTCCCAGTTCCCTCACAGCAAAACTAAACTATGTATTCTACACAATATTTCATCATTATTATTAAAAGCCAGCCTCTGCAGACATTATACAAAGCAAGACATTATATAAGGCAGCTTCATGTTCATGAGATTTTTTTTCCTCCACTCTGATAGTTTAAGGGGTGCTGAGCACATGCTGCTGGAATATTGACTGCAGGCTTTATATTGTAAAGCCTTTTCTTTAAAATATATCATTTGTGATATGATTCAAAAAATTCTACAAGTAAAAACTATACAAACAATGCTGCCTCTGTCTGCACATTGCTTCAATTGGAGTTTAAAATGCCTTATGTCACACTTCAAACTGGTAACTGGGATTTATAGCCAGCTTGAAGTCTTATACAGAAATACACTCATGCTGTTCATGGTATTACGATGCTCAGATTGGAGGAAAAGTTCCTTCATAATATCTCATGCAACTACTTGATCAACAATACATAAAGAAGCGTAACATTAAAAAGCATGGTTTCATGTTATTGATTTGGAAAGCTAAGTTCTCCTTGACAAAGGTAGCAGAACCAGGTTTGGAAAAGAAAGTGTGACTGTGAAACCCCTGTGCTGTGAAACTAGGATGCATATATTGTTCTCTATACATTGAAATGAAAACTTTTATAATATGTGATATTTTCACTGTTATTAGAAAGCAGTAAAGAGCTAGCCTGGCATAACAGCTGTGATATGGCATGCATTCAAGTCACAGGATACAGTGCAAAGTTTTTTTTAAAAAAAAGTTACAGGCACGCTGCTCAAATTCCTTCCTTCCTGGGCAAACCTTTACTGCATTAGATTGGAAAGGAAATTATTTTATGGTAACACCACCCTTCTTTCCAAGGGTGCAAGCAATCTGCTTTCAAAATAGTTCTATTTGCCAAAACCAATGTTATTTAAATGCTCCTGCAAAATTTGGAGATTATCAAAAAGGGTTTTATCCTAATAGGTCTTCATAGTAAAGGAAAGCAGGATTTCAGCATGCAAAAAGGAACAGGCGAAATACAGGGATCCAAAAGGGGAAGTGTACTAAAAGACAAATAGGAGGAGAGAGAGGACAGAAAACAAGCTTATTTCAGCGAGTGATGCCTTGACTAAGCAACAAGAGAGGGGAAGAGGGAAGGGCCCCTAGAAGCTGCGGTGCCTCCTTGTACTCACCCAGTGGAGGGAAGCCCCGAGCAGGGCTTGTATCGCGGCTGCTCTCACGGCTGGTATCGCGGCTGCACCCCTGACTCACGCTGGGTCTGGGGATACGGCTGCTCCGTGCTAGCATGCAGCATGGATGGTTTCAGAGAAGGTGAACACAAGTTTAATGAGGACACAAAGCTCAGACAGGAAAGTCACATTCATGGTCATTATTGACATTAGTAAGAAGTACTGGTGACAATCACTCTCTCTGGCTCCTGGCCCAAACCAAGGGCAATGCATGCCAAGCTGAACTTAATGATAAAGCACACCTGAGGGGTCTGCTTGGCAAACAGTCCCTGGTAGACTATTGCTAAAGGGACAGAAGATCTTAGTTGGAAAGACAGGGTTAGAGGAATACATATTTTAAAAGCATGCCAATCTACTGAGGTGGAAAGAAGCATCGTGGGAAAGCTGCATATGTTGGGGAGATAGGTGAAATATCTTCAGTAGACATACAGCACTGGGAAAAACCACTTTCATATCTGCAGGTTAACAATCCCCAATGCTTACATTTCTATCATTCATAGTAAGAATATATTTAAAATTTCTCTCCTCTCTGCACTCCTTTTTCAACCAGGTTTACCTGCCTACCCAAATCCAAGTCTGAATCTATCTCACTGCAATGTTCTTCTACAGAGCAGAATGCCTAAGAGGAGTGTTAATAAATCAAAAATTTCAGGATCATGCAATCTATTTTAGTAAGCCATCCTAAACTTTCTATGTAGTTTGTGTCACCTGCCACAAACTGAATAAGCATTTTGTTTACATTTAGTTCTTTCCCCTTTATCCCTCACTTCAAGCTGTTCTCTCTTTATTTTGGATTGGATTGTGAAACAGCATAGGCCTAGCTGTTTCAGGTTGCACTGCAAAGCATTGTGTATTGCTATGCGCCTGAATGCATAAGTATTTAAAAAGATGGAAATGCCATTAAAGTTTTTTTAACTTTTTAAACAGATTTCTAGAGAAAAATGCATCAAACTGCCACTGGTGCATTTCTGCAAATAAACAAACAAACCAATACACAAATAAAAAGATAGCAACTCCAGGTTTGTATTCAACAGTGCAATTAAAAACTATCATATGCAATAACTTTATTTACAGGCATATAAAGTGCCATCAAATGTAATGCGCACCTCAATTTTGAAGGTGTGAAGTACAAAAAAGGGACTTGCTGTCGAACAAAAAATAAAGGATTTTTTTGCACTGGTGGGTTTAGATGCTCGATTCTAAGCGCAATCAAATCAAATGCACGCCTCAATTTTTAACTATGTCATTTAGCCAAAAAAGCAACAAGTGAGCATTTGACTCGAGTAAATGTGGTAACACGGAGTCCCTTACTTTGAGCAAATGGAAATGGACTAAAGATGAATACTGAACACGTAATGTGTCATTTCCTTATACAAGCCCATCCCCACAAACAACTTGTGATAAAGATAACAGGAATAGGACTGTGCTTATAATACATTACCATGAAAGAGGAAGCAGAAATCTCAGAATCAAGGTTAAGTTCACACAACTATAAAAAAAGGAGATCTGGCTTGCAGTGAATAAGTACTATGTACATGTTTACTCTCCCACTTTGTTCTTTCATTCACACAAGCATGTAAAACCAACCAACTGGACATCCTGGCTTGTGGCTCTCAAATCAGTCAGGGATGATAAGTAAACGAGAAACTGGGGGTGTCTTAACTGTAGTTCTGGCGGTGCCTTAACTTGAGTGCATAATGTATTTTTCTGACTTCTCTGAATAACCAGACAATGACTAAATTTCAGGCTGTTATGACTGCACTGGCCATGTCTTGATGCTGGCACTAGGCACTTTTAAACATATATACATATATGTTTAATGTTGATTCCCTCATCCCTATACTGCCTTGCTTCTTTATACGTATAACTGGAGTGACTCTCCAACGTCCTACTAGCCCCTTCCCTCTCCTTATCCCATTCCCATTCTATATGCTCTCATTAGATAAGGTCAGATATGCCCATTCAGATTTTAATCTCTTAAGATTTACCCTTCTACCCTATAACTTGAGCTCTGATGGAATACTTCTTTCTCCTCCAAACCCATCTGCCTTTCTAGTTCGTCTCTTATTTGTTGCCTCCTGAAGCCCTGGTGACTAAGAGCTAGTGAGTCCACATGTTTTTTCCGGAAAACTCCCTTTCCACCCTAGCACCATATTCCCATTGAAAATTTGTAAACTTCAAAGTAAGATTTCCCAGGATTATCACATTTTGCATGAAAGCAGACACTCTATGGGTGGATATCATAAACATCTTCATTTACAGGACACCTGTTCAAAACGCATCAGTGACATTGATAAATGAAGATTTCTTGGAGAAAAACAGCTCCAGAGCAAGCTGAATTGGTAACTTTACAGTAGAATGTACAATTTTTAAACAAAGACAACAACAGATACTTAACAGCTTTTAAAGGGAAAGTAAAGGAGAAAACTATGATATGATTAGGGAAGAAAATGTTTGCAATCACCAAAATCTTTAAGGAATAGTCAACGGCTAATCGTATGATCCTATGCTCCAGGGACTACATTTGAAGTCACAGGATGGTATCAAATGATATGAATAGCAACAGAACTTAAACCACTGATTTAAAGGAAGGATTATTTTCAGATTAAAGTCATGGTTAAACATAGATAATTTCATTTGATCCCTGATCCCCACTAGCTCCATCTAAGTTCTGTAGTTTTACTAATGTACAATGTTATGTAGTGGGAACAGTGGCAATCTCATTATTGTGGTAAATCCTTATGCAATGTTACATTATTCCCACAATTGATTTGCCAATACTCTGTAAAGAACAGACTGGCCTGTGGGTTCCATACTGCCACTACAGAGAATCTTACCTAGACCTATCCTGTTGGGGCTGGTCTCCCGGCTGCATCCCTGGCTCCGAGGGACTTTGCTGCGCTTGTCTGCAGATGATGGCACGGGGTGTCCTCTGGACGTGCCACTGCTCAGTCCACCATATGCACTTCCTAGCAATTTGCCAGGGGAGCTGGATCGACTCCCAGCTAGAAAAGAACCACAGATCATCAGAGTAATTCAAAACAACTGACTACCTATGAATTCAGTGATGAGTTTTACATTTCCATTAAATTAGGGAGAGTTCGGGCTTGATCTGCTCTAGAAGTTATTGTTTTTTGTACAATTCTCTTCTGTACAGCCGCCTTCTTCTCTGCCCATCTTTTGTAACCATACATCAGAAATATGATGGAAAGGAAGGTAAAATATGTATCATAGTCTTAAAATATAGTCTTTAGTTTAAAATACAAGAACAGAAACTTTCTTTTTATACCGCATGATTGACAGTAACATCTTTTACTTTTTCAAACCTTAACATCAAACAAGTCAGTACAAGTGAATAATGTTGTGAGAAGTGAGTAAGTTCTCACATATAATCCAATAATAAGATCACAACAATTGAAAGATCTTCTCATTGTGGTACAGATAGTTGAATTAAGTTATGTGTTTGCAAAAAATCTGAATTTTTATTTTAATACCATTAGCTTGTCAACCTTTGGGAAGAGGCTAAAGGGGGCCAACTGAGGGAGTTATGATGAGTAACATGAAAGACAGAAAAGACACAGAAACGAAGTAGAAAACAGGGGAAAAAAGAGTTTCTTACCACCAGCGGGGTTAGCTGATCTGGATCCTGGATTATGAGAGCAGACGAAAGGACAGGCAGAAAGTGAATTAGAGAAAGCAGGACAACACAGAGTTTCCAAGAAGCATTGCCTGTTACATACAACACCAATTGCTTTTTGACAAATGCATTGCTGTTCACATTTTGCAATACATCTTGGGTTAATGTGCAGCAAGTATTTTTACACAGATATCTATTGTGTGAATTGACAAAACACCATCTAGGGATAAATTAAAACAACTGCAGGCCCTACATAAAGCCATGATTTGTGATACCATGTACTGACTCAGAGCACAGTGGCTGCACAACTCTTTAGTGTGTCCATCGTGACAGAAACAAGAGCAGCTGTGTAACATAGAAAGGATATGCAAGCCTGTTGCAGATCACTGAAAAGTAACACACATATAAGCAGGGGCCTTGGAAGACTGGGATGGATGGCAAGTTCACAAGTTAGCATCCAACAGGAATCAGAAGTCCCACTAGTATTCCTGCATTCCTCCCTCTCTGCTCCTATAACAACTTACTAACTTTGTTAAGAATGTAGAACAGAAAGAAATAGATGTGTGAGTGCAAGATGAAACAAGAAAAAAGATCCTTCGCAATGCTGATGACAAACAATCCTTGTAATAAGATTGCAACCATCATACACAGAACAACTTGACAGTTTTGCCAAGTAACAGAAATTACATTCGAATACATGTTAGCTTATAGACTGCTTCAGGAACAGCAACCCATATTTCAGGCACAGGGGTGCTGGCGTTTACAGCCTAATTTTAATAAAATTCCACATTCCATTAGAAGATTAATCCAGAAGTTAATACGTCTATGGCAGTAGCAAGAAGAAAGGAGAATGACTTCTTTTAAATGCTTGTTACAATCTCTCTCTATTTTTTGGTATGCTTGGATTGTAATCAAGACCCACAATACAGCTGTTTCCTTGGCTCTTCAACATAATGTTCTCAGAAGTAGAAGAACGTGACATTTTTTCTCCAAAAAAAAAAGGTAGAATTGTAAAGCATTTTACAAAAGATCCAGTTTACTAGAACAGCCTTTCTTTCCTTTTCTATAAAAAATCATCAGAGCTAAAAAAAAATCTTTCTGTCTTTTACAATTTGAACTGTCTCTTTAACTGCTCATTCAGACAGATTTTTGAAAATTCATGATTTGAGATATTTTTGGGATATTCTGATGAACATAAAAATTCCCCGCAGCCACAGAACCAAGCTCCAAACATCCAGAGTCAACAAATGCATCTTTACTTCTTGACAAAATGCTTGCTTTGGACCAAGTCGGCCCTTCTTGTTAGTGGAAAATATATTCAATACAAATGCGTAGATTTATTAGGACAATTTTTGCACCTGATGTTTTTTTTACTGTTAAAATATATGTCACAAGTAAATGAAATTCAGGAACAATGTTTAGAATTGAGGTCTTGATATCATATCATATTTTGAAAGTCTTGTGCTCCATGAATTCTGCAACAAGACATGTTTTTGAAGCATAATAATGTCTCATCAGACCAGGTAAAGGTTAAAGAACAGGAACACTCAGAGTAATCTTGTCTTTTAAGACCATTTGATAGATATTATTCTACACCTTATATATAAGATTGCAAAGTTCAAATGCCACAATCTACATCAAAATATCAGGGAATAGCTTTTAAAGACTGCATTTTTCACTTTTCCAATTTTTTTTTAAAAAACTGCTTGCATCTTTTCAGATTTAAAGCAGGGATAGCACATATGGCTTCCAAAATACTGTTGGACTCTTATTTTCCATCAGACTGAGCCAATATGCCATGTGTAAAAAGATGATGGCAGCTGGATAACATCTGGAAGGCTACAGATTCTTCATTCCTTCTCTTATTTGTCAATTGGGCCCCTGGGAGATTTAAGCATTTCTCTGCCATGGCAAACCTTTAAAAGTTAATTCTGTCTTAAACAGAATTTAAGAACTGCCGGATTCAAAGATTAAGGTTTTAGTAATCTATCTAAAATTGCATAACATGGAAAAAATTTAAGAGGGGGACAATCTATCAGGATTAGTGTATATCTTTGTGCTGCTAAACACAAAAAAACTATCTTCCCTATAGCCATTAATTTAAAAACGTTTACTGAAATTCTAAACTATTTCTTGGCAATAATTATACTTATATATTAGAGATGCTAACCTAAGTTGGAAATGTTCATGTCAGTAAGCATCAAAATGAGTATCAACCTATGATGAAAAAGTAATCTACCTTATTAGTGAACATCCTGCACTCTTTCTGCAAATAGACAGAAGAGCGAAAGGACTGGGACCACACACACAAAATAACAACACAGCAGCAAGAGAAGGTGGTCTTAATGGGTTGAAGAAGTTGAAAGTGGTAAAAAATAAAAAAAAATCTGGCTACTAATACCTTGAAGACACATCGAAAATTTCTTTTTAAATTTGTGTATTATGCCTTATCAACTTGGGCTCATAGTCTTGGGGAAGACACTAGAGACTGGTTGGAGTAAATAACATGAAAGATGAGACAAACACTTTTCTTATTCAGCAGGAGTGGTGGGATATATGGCTTCTTGTACAAGATCAGACTAAATGGCTTCTTACGCTGAGACTGTGAAACTACTTTAGCCCGGCTTCGTCCACGAGTGTCAGCTGGGGTTGAGGTGATACTAGTGGTACTTCCAGAGCTTTGCCTCCTTGTGCGAATCCGGCCTAGGGAAAATACAAACAAAAAGAAGTTGAGTAGTTCAATTAACTTTTAACAAAAATGTTCCCATTTTTTCTGACTAACTTGACATAGATATCCTCAAATACAATTATTTTTTGTCACGAAGTTGGTACCTAAAGTTGCCCCCACAAATGGAGTTTATCAACAGTTTAGTATATTCTGTGAGGAAGATGAAAATTCTTGCATATCACAGAATACTATCCAAATCTAAACTATTTCAGTTATTTTCAATTGTGATGTGTTCTCTTACGTAGGATGAGTCACATGAAGATCAGTCATACGAGGCTCTTTCATACCTATGAGATGTTATCTCCATTACACTCTGCTTATCACTCTGATGGTTTTCTCTCTGAAACTGTGGCTCAAGGCATAAATATTGGAAGCAATTCTTCTTTGGACAATTCATTAACAGAATAAATTCAAGTTTATGAAACTATAGAATCCCCGGAACTGTGGAACTCATATCTATAGTTTTCCTTGTGTCTGAAAAAATTGTTTCTCTAAAAAGTTGCTAGGACCTCCAGCCAATTCTATGGAAGTTACAATAAAGTTATGCTGGAGGACCAAGCCAATTCCTAGAGGGGGTGCCTCAATGTAATTCTTTAGGTCCTCCAGGGCAATTCTATGGTATGCTAGGAACAAAAGTCAGATAAGGTGTTCAGGTGTATCTGTGGGTTTCAGGAACTGCAGTCCGGCTGGGAATATAGGCCCAAAGATACATGGATCTTGCTGTATCTTTATAATGACAATACAAAGGAAAGCAAGAACAACTGCTATATTTCTTCGATTTTAAGACACCATCAATTGTAAGACTCATCCTAATTTCAGTATCATCACTACCAACTAAAAAACACACAATACACCTGCAATTATAAGACACACCCCATTTTTAGAAATGTGTTTATATAGGAAAAATAGTGTGTTTTAGAATTGAAAAAATTCAGACTGCTCAACCAGTTCTTGAATTGGGCCCTTATAAAAGATAACAGCAAAAACTGGGCTGTTCTTTGATGTTTCCTCATCTCAGGGCTACCAAATATCAATGTGCACATGAACAAAAAAGGTAGCAGCTGAAGACAACGCCCAGTGCCACTTCCTGATAGGCGAGTTTGGACTGGACTAATTTGGTTTTATGCATACTGGATTTCACACATTCAATTTCAGTTTTGTTGTGTTGTGATCAACTTTGAAGACTGTGTTCAAAAAACAAGTGATACATTCATTAAATACATGAATCCTGTACACCATTGGTTCCCAAACTTCTCAACTCACGAAGCCCTTTTCAGAATCAATTTTTATGGCAGAGCCTCTTAGGCCTGCCCCATGTCTTACAAGTTAATGGTGCTTAGGAGTAGTGTTACACAGGGAGGAAGAGGGGATAGATAGTAAGGGAATGTAAAGTAAAGAAATATCTAAACAACTGTGCAATGTCCATGCAATGAAATGGTGTTTTAAAAACTTTGAAATTTATCATAATATCTCAATTTATTCTTAACTACCACCAATAAACATGATATTGTCAAAATGTGGCCAAACATAAACATTCTTCCAAAGTTCAATAAATCAAACGATTGCATTACAACAGAACTAGAGTGCAGTGTAGTGCAACAGCAGGCCTAAATTGAGACATAATATAAAATAACATATAAACGTTTAATGAGACACATGTAGTTGCATTTTTTTGCACAGTGGCAAATTTAACTTGACAAATTTACGTTCAGAATGCAATTTCTAGTTTTCTTATTTTTATTCTACTTTTTGTTTCTTATTCTTTAATTCCACTCAATTTTTATTTATTTCACTTTTCTGGAACAGACACGGAGCCCCTGGGAAGTACACACAGAGCCCTTAGAGAACTCCACGGAGCATGGGTTGGGAACCATTGCTGTATAAAATAAGATACCATATGGAAGGTAATTATGGAATATGGAAGGAACACAAGAGCCTCTAGGTTGTTGTTAATAATAATAATAACTTTAAAAGAGTGTCCCTTGGGAATATGTTGGAAAGGGAATGGTTTTGACTTGAAATACGTAAAGGGCTGAGAAGGACTATGGCACTGTTAGGGGGGGGAGGAAGCAGAAAGGAGGAAGGAGTCCTTTTTCCTTAGCACATTTCACCTTATCAGGGTTTTTATTGCTCCCAAATATTGTGTGTTCTGGAGTGACACTTTAGTTTGCTAAAGTGTATTAAAAACATACTGTTCCCCTTCCTACTCTCTCACTTTGATACATTATTCTATCTGTAACAGACTTGTGAACTACTTAAAATTAGACCTGGGGAAATTACCTTTTGCCTCGACCTATAAATGTGCTGTACAATATGGTTCATGTCCATACTGGATAGGGATTACTGGAATTGTAGTCACAAAAGGTACTTCTGAAAGCTCTGCATAAAACTCGGATGAAGCCTACCAGATGATCATTGACTCATGGAGGCACACACACAAACACATCCAAGCTGCCTCATTATATAAACTGGATATGACTCATTAAGAAACAATTGTTTGGCAGAAAAGGAGAAGAGAGTGGTCAATATTATCAAATAAACACTAAAAGAATTTAACATAATATTTATACTTGTACTAAAAGAAAGTTTAGTAACTTTATCGGTCATACTTCTAGCTCTTTGTCTCCTGCTTCAACAATATGTTTAGTCTAAAAATAACTGACATAGAATTAATCTATCTGGTTTCAGCACTCATCGTGCTGGTACAGTAGAGTCTCACTTATTCAACACTCGCTTATCCAACATTCTGGATTATCCAACGCATTTTTGTAGTCAATGTTTTCAATACATCATGATATTTTGGTGCTAAATTTGTAAATACAGTAATTACTACATAGCATTACTGTGTATTGAACTACTTTTTCTGTCAAATTTGTTGTATAACATGATGTTTTGGTGCTCAATTTGTAAAATCATAACCTAATTTGATGTTTAATAGGCTTTTCCTTAACCCCTCCTCATTATCCAAGATATTCACTTATCCAAGGTTCTGCCGGCCTGTTTAGCTTGGATAAGTGAGACTCTACTGTACTTGCAATCTAGAATTAGGAGCAGAAAAAAGAGCTGACGTTTACAAAGGGTCCCTCTTTCCTCTTTTCTAAAATCCTTTCTCCATTTGTCTCCAAACTCTTTTCTAATATTTCAGAAAGCATACTGTCCTATTAGAATTACATATTGATATTACAGTACCTTAAAATACCATAGAAAGTTACAGAAATTATCATAGTTTAAGGTAACTCTGTAACAGCTGTGAATATCTGACTTGGGTTTAGAGATTAGAAACAAAGATTTCCTTACAATCTTTTCCCCAATATGTATACATAAAACTTCAGTGTTATGCTCTGAAACAAATATTGGGAATCCATATATAACCTGGAAATGTTAAAACTAATTTAGGAATATACCAAGTTTCATTTTTAACCTAGTTGACTATGTCAGTCATGTGATATAACTCTGAAACAGTCTAGAGAGGAGTAGGGGAAAAGCTCTGCAAGACAGCAAGAGGCTGAGTTAGGCATTGCCCAAAACCTATCAGCATTACATTTGAAGCATATTTTGACTCCAGAAACCAAGAAAACATACAGAAACCAAGAGCTACAATGAAACAGAAAATATTTGTCATTGCAGAATTAGCAGTGCTGGACAAACAATAGAAGAGAAAGCTTGGGGGGGGGGGGTAGACTTCGGAAAAAGATCATAATGTGACATATATTCTCCTAAAGAATTCCGCTATAAAAAGATTTTCAATTGTACAAATCAAATTAGTCTCCATTGCTCTAAGTTTTTTTTAAAAAATATATATGTTATATATCTCATTTATACCAATCAAATATATCTAATATCAATTTCAAATCTGCAATTCATAAAGTGTTCAGTGCTGTCAAGCTACATTTACAAAACTTCAGAGGAAAAAAATGATGTTCTACTATGCATTGGGCCTAAGAAGAAGGGTGAGACACAGTGAAGACGACTCCACAGTATTACCATGAGATAAGAGGAGAACACCATGCAAGAGGTCATGCAAAGGCGCCAGTGAACACAGATGGAAATCAGGGGCCACTTGGATGATAACAAGAGACCTGGTAAAGCCAGAGACAGACCTCAGTTACACACAGAGACTGCTTACCCTCTGCTTTATTGGTAGTACCATCTTTAAGCAATTTTAAAAAGAAATAAGGAGAGGGATAATAGGGAACAGTTAGTAATATCAGCAGAAAAGGACACCTCCAGTTGAATTAAATAAAGTTAGTCAGTTAGTCTTTCAAACAGGAATGTACTTTCCATGCACCTGAAGGTAAAACAGGCATGAGACACTGGTGGTCAACAGCCCAAGATGCTTGTCTTTTACTGTATTTCTTGAACCTTTTATGATATTTCCTTAACCTTTACTAAAAATTTTGTCCCAATTCATCTGTCATCTTTCCTGCTATCTCACTTGTAATTCTACTGTATTTTTTATATATTTTTAAAAAAAGTTTGACATGGGGCAATTCCAAAAAAATTGTTGATTTTAGCCGGTTCTTGTAAGCCGCCCCGAGCCCTAGGGGAGTGGCGGCATATAAGTTTGAAAAATAAATAAATAAAACACCATCAATATACCATGGTCATTGGACAACCATACAATAACTCCGCATTTTAGTGCAGATATACCAGTAATTGCAGCAATAGCTCCATCTGCTGACACAATGAAATTATCACATAATATATGGGACAGGTTTAACATAGATAGGTAACATGATTAATTCCCCTGTCCTTTTTTCTCCCCCCCCCCCCCCACCCCTCCCTGCAAAATCTGTTGGATTTTGAATGGCTGTGAAGGAACTGAAAACAGCTCTTAAATGAGTTTCCCCGTGCATTAAACACAGAAGGGAAAATAAACAAATGTTTTTTAATCACAGTAAGTATTATCATTTTTAAATACTGAAGGGCAGACTGAGAAAATATAACTCTTTGTATGAGGAGTTGTGTAGAAAGTGAGTCCAAATGTTATACTCCAAGTCAACTAGATGCCTATAAATACATCCCTATAGATACATATTTGTATGAAAACCAGTTTTCTTAGCCTCTGCTTTTATATCCTCCAGGGCCTATTACAATTTGTGTCACTATGAATACAAATATACACAAATAAAAATACACACTGCTTATGGAAATGCAGGGAACCCATATGTAGTAATTTGCAGTTTCCAAGGAAAAAGAAATCACGGTAACAAGAACAGAACTACTTAAAAAGCATAACTCCCTGAGCACCAGCAAATAAAACTGGCTAAATACGGATTTATATATGACATCAATATTTTTGACATTACAAAAAGGAAAGCAAATAAAAGTAACCATCTCAATGTATATTTATATATACATTAAGATGGTAAGCATACATACTGAAATGTGAGTGTGCATGCACACACAAACACACGCACAGTTTAAATTGTGGAAGACATTATCTTCCATTGATCCAGACAGAGAGAAGATTACAAGACTAGCTTCAGGAAAAGCAAAATAATAAACATGGATTCTGTGGTGATGATAAAAAACCACTCCTTCCCACAAGATAGCCACTTTAAAAAGAACACAACAAATAAGAAGACAGCATATCTCCATATTTTAGGAGAAATAATTATCTTTCTCATACTCAAAATATTTATTTATTTGGTACATTTAGATCCCACCCTTCTCACCCCTAAGGGGACTCAGAGCGGCTCACAAATTATATGTACATACAATATATTATATTATTAGCATAGCACAATATTACCATTAAATTACTATACTGTACTATATCACTATACAGTAATATTACATGTAACATATAATATATAATTAATATTATTATATTTTATTATTAATATTGTATTACATTATATTATCAATATTACATGTATATACAATATATTATATATTATTGTATATTATATTGTATATTATACTCTCTCTCTCTCTCTCTCTCTCTCTCTCTCTCTATATATATATATATATATATATATATATATATATATATATATACACACACACACACACACACACACACACATACACACACACACACACACTAGCTGTGCCCGGCCACGCATTGCTGTGGCATTGTCTGATGGTGTTGGTGAGAAATTGTTGAGGTAGTGGTGGTATTGAATGTCTGCTGTATGGTTGTCTTTATGTTTAGTATGCATTTGGTTGTTTGTGTACTGTGAAAGTGGTGAGGGTAGAGGGGGTCTATGTCCCTGTGTAGTATTGTATAGTATTTATACGTTGTCTATGTGTTGTGAATGCTTGGATTGTGTCCTGCTGCATAGTAGAAAGGGTTGGCTCTTAGGGGTCTCTCCAAATTCTTGGATTCTATGCTTCTATTATTATTATTATTATTATCATCATCATCATCATCATCATCATCTTCTTCTTCTTCTTCTTCATTATCATTATTATGTAGAGGCTGGATGGCCATCTGTCAGGAGTGCTTGGATTGTGTCCTCCTGCATGGTAGAAGGAAGTTGATCTGGACGATCCTTAGGCGTCACTCCAAACCTTAGGATTGTATGATGATGTTGTTATTATTATTATTATTACTAGCTGTGCCCGGCCACGCATTGCTGTGGTGAAGTATGGTGGTATGGGAAATAAAGTATTGAGGAATTGGTGGTAGTTAAGGTAAAGGGTAAAGGTTTTCCCCTGACATTAAGTCCAGTCGTGTCTGACTCTGGGGGTTGGTGCTCATCTCCATTTCTAAGCCGAAGAGCTGGCGTTGTCCGTAGACTCTTCCAAGGTCATGTGGCCGGCATGACTGTATGGAGCGCCGTTACCTTCCCGCTGGAGCAGTACCTATTCATCTACTCTCATTTGCATGTTTTCGAACTTCTGGGTTGGCAGAAGCTGGGGCAAACAGTGGGGGCTCTCTCCACTCCCCCAATTCAAACCTGTGGCCTTTCAGTCCAGAAGTTCAGCAGCTCAGCACGTTAACACGCTGCTTAATTGGGATATTATTTCCTAAAGGTTATGAATATACAATATTTCTGATTTTTTTTGTCTGTTGGAGGCAAGTATGAGTGCTGCAAATAGGGAAAATGATTAGCATGTAATGGCCTTGCAGCTTTAAAGCCTGGCTGTTTCCTCCCTGAGTGATTTTTTTGTTGGGAGGCGTTAGATGGCCCTGATTGTTTCCTGTCTGGAATTCCCTTGTTTTCAGAGTGGTGTTGTTTGCGATATTTTATGTGCTTCTACTGTCTGTGGCCCTCAGAAAACAGAGGATTTGCCAGACTTTGGTGATGGAAATACTTTGTTGGGAGGTGTTAGCTGGCCCTGATTGTTTCCTGTGTGGAATTCCCGTTTTCAGAGTGTTGTTCTTTATTTAGTGTTCTGATTTTAGTGATTGTATTGTTCTGTTTTATTATACCACTAGCTGTACCCGGCCACGCGTTGCTGTGGCGTAGTCCTTAGTGGGGTTTTCTTCGTGGCATGGAAGGTGGCATAAAGAGGATTCCCCGTAGGTATGAAGCAGCCAGGCTTTGATGCTGCAAGGGTATTCAATGGGATTCAAGTTGGCCGACAACGGAGTCCGCTAGGTATGAAGCAGCCACGTTTTGATGCTGCAAGGCTATTCAATGGGATTCAAGTTGGCCGACAATGGAGTCCCCTAAGTATGAAGCAGCCACGTTTTGATGCTGCAAGGCTATTCAATGGTATTGAAGTTGGCTGACAATGGAGTCCCCTAAGTATGAAGCAGCCACGTTTTGATGCTGCAAGGCTATTTAATGATATTCAAGTTGGCCGACAATGGAGTCCCCTAAATATGAAGCAGCCAGCCTTTGATGCTGTAAGGCTATTCAATGGTATTCAAGTTGGCTGACAATGGAGTCCCCTAAGTATGAAGCAGCCAGCCTTTGATGCTGCAAGGCTATTTAATGGTATTCAAGTTGGCCGACAATGGAGTCCCCTAAGTATGAAGCAGCCAGCCTTTGATGCTGCAAGGCTATTCAATGGTATTCAAGTTGGCCGACAATGGAGTCCCCTAAGTATGAAGCAGCCACGTTTTGATGCTGCAAGGCTATTCAATGGTATTCAAGTTGGCCGACAATGGAGTCCCCTAAGTATGAAGCAGCCACGTTTTGATGCTGCAAGGCTATTCAATGGTATTCAAGTTGGTCGACAATGGAGTCCCCTAAGTATGAAGCAGCCACGTTTTGATGCTGCAAGGCTATTCAATGGTATTCAAGTTGGCCGACAATGGAGTCCCCTAAGTATGAAGCAGCCAGCCTTTGATGCTGCAAGGCTATTCAATGGTATTCAAGTTGGTCGACAATGGAGTCCCCTAAGTATGAAGCAGCCAGCCTTTGATGCTGCAAGGCTATTTAATGGTATTCAAGTTGGCCGACAATGGAGTCCCCTAAGTATGAAGCAGCCACGTTTTGATGCTGCAAGGCTATTCAATGGTATTGAAGTTGGCTGACAATGGAGTCCCCTAAGTATGAAGCAGCCACGTTTTGATGCTGCAAGGCTATTTAATGGTATTCAAGTTGGCCGACAATGGAGTCCCCTAAATATGAAGCAGCCAGCCTTTGATGCTGTAAGGCTATTCAATGGTATTCAAGTTGGCTGACAATGGAGTCCCCTAAGTATGAAGCAGCCAGCCTTTGATGCTGCAAGGCTATTTAATGGTATTCAAGTTGGCCGACAATGGAGTCCCCTAAGTATGAAGCAGCCAGCCTTTGATGCTGCAAGGCTATTCAATGGTATTCAAGTTGGCCGACAATGGAGTCCCCTAAGTATGAAGCAGACACGTTTTGATGCTGCAAGGCTATTCAATGGTATTCAAGTTGGCCGACAATGGAGTCCCCTAAGTATGAAGCAGCCACGTTTTGATGCTGCAAGGCTATGCAATGGTATTGAAGTTGGCCGACAATGGAGTCCCCTAAGTATGAAGCAGCCAGCCTTTGATGCTGCAAGGCTATTCAATGGTATTCAAGTTGGCCGACAATGGAGTCCCCTAAGTATGAAGCAGCCACGTTTTGATGCTGCAAGGCTATTCAATGGTATTCAAGTTGGCCGACAATGGAGTCCCCTAAGTATGAAGCAGCCACGTTTTGATGCTGCAAGGCTATTCAATGGTATTCAAGTTGGTCGACAATGGAGTCCCCTAAGTATGAAGCAGCCACGTTTTGATGCTGCAAGGCTATGCAATGGTATTGAAGTTGGCCGACAATGGAGTCCCCTAAGTATGAAGCAGCCAGCCTTTGATGCTGCAAGGCTATTTAATGGTATTGAAGTTGGCCGACAATGGAGTCCCCTAAGTATGAAGCAGCCAGCCTTTGATGCTGCAAGGCTATTCAATGGTATTCAAGTTGGCTGACAATGGAGTCCCCTAGGTATGAAGCAGCCAGCCTTTGATGCTGCAAGGCTATTCAATGGTATTCAAGTTGGCCGACAATGGAGTCCCCTAAGTATGAAGCAGCCAGCCTTTGATGCTGCAAGGCTATTCAATGGTATTCAAGTTGGCCTGGAGGAGGTACCTTTGATTTCCTGGAGTTTTCCCTGACTTGGTGAAGAAGCTGAGGAGGGTGCTCTGGTGAGGGATCCTGATGATGGCGGCGAGTGAGGGGAAGGAGGCAGCCAGAGGGAGAAGCTGTGGCTCCGGCTCCCAGGGGGGCGGGGCTTGCGAGCAGGGCGCGCACGGGGAACAGCCGTTGTCGGCCAGCCGGGGAGTGACGTCATGGGAGGAGGGGTCAGAGAGAGAGGGGAAAGGCAAAGCTGGGCATTCCCTCTTCCGCCCTTGTTTGGAGGAGTGTGGGGTGAGTGGATCCTGTGGAGATTCTGACCCGATGTTTTGTTGTTTCAACCTGGAGGCGTGGATAATGGATTCTGTGGTCAAATTTGGAGTTTGGAGTGTGTTTAGTTTTGTTGTTTTGCTCGGTGCTCGAATTCCATCACTCTTTTATATATATAGATAGTAATTTGTATATATTCAGGTTTTAGTGTTTTGGAATACTTGGAGCCAGATTGTATTCATTTTCACAGTTCACAGCAACACAATAATAATAATAATAATAATAATAATAATAATAATAATAGTAATAATAATGACTTTGGTAATACACACTGCTTCACTCCCTTCTCAGCTTCCTTTCTGGAAGAATCGTTTCTTGGGAGGAGTTACCTGGCCCTGATTGTTTCCTTTGTGGAATTTCCAATTTCCCTGCTTTCAGAGTGTTGTTCTTTATTTACTGTCTTGGTTTTAGAGATTATATTGTTCTGTATTATTCTATCACAGTAATTATTTTATATTACAGTAGAATCTCACTTATCCAACATTCGCTTATCCAATGTTCTGGATTATCCAATGCAGTCTGCCTTTTATTAGTCAATGTTTTTGTAGTCAGTGTTTTAAATTCATTGTGATATTTTGGTGGTAAATTTGTAAATACAGTAATTACTACATAGCATTACTGAGCATGGAACTACTTTTTCTGTCAAATTTGTTGTATAACATGATGTTTTGGTGCTTAATTTGTATAATGATGACCTAATTTGATGGTTAATCTGCTTTTCCTGAATCCCTTCTTATTATCCAACATATTCACTTATCCAACATTCTGCCGGCCTGTTTATGTTGGATAAGTGAGACTCTACTGTATATTTATAATGTTATATTATCTGCTTAGAACTGGATTATATGAGGCCCCTTCTACACAGCTGGATAAAATGCACACTGAAGTGGATTATATGGCAGTGTGGAGTCAAGATAATCCAGTTCAAAGCAGATAATATAAGATTCTAAATGGGTTATATAGCTGTGTGCAAGGGCCTTGAGTCTACACGGCCATATAATCCAGTTAATATCTGATAATCTGTTGAAGAGGCCTAAGTGTGGCCTAACTGTGCCTGTCCCCTGGGCTGAGTAGGTTGCTAGGAGACCAAGTGGGCAGAGCTTAGCCTTCTAACTGGCAGAAATTGGATAAAAACTATTATTCCTCTCCCTGTAATTAGGACTTTATTTTTCTTTTCTTTTTGTTGTATCAACCTAGAGCCGTGGATGGTGGATTGTGTTGTCAAATTTCGAGGTTGGGGGGCCTGTAGTTTTGTTGTTTTGTCCGCTGCCCTGATTCCATCACTCTTTTAATATATATATATATATATATATATATATATATATATACACACACACACACACACACACACACACACACACACACACACACACACACTAGCTGTACCCAGCCACGCGTTGCTGTGGCGAAGTATGGTGGTATGGGAAATAAAGTATTGAGGAATTGGTGGTAGTTAAGGTCAAGGGTAAAGGTTTTCCCCAGACATTAAGTCCAGTCGTGTCTTACTCTGGAGGTTGGTGCTCATCTCCATTTCTAAGCCGAAGAGCCGGCGTTGTCCGTAGACTCCTCCAAGGTCATGTGGGATGACTACATGGAGCGGCGTTACCTTCCCGCCGGAGCAGTACCTATTGATGCACTCACATTTGCATGTTTTTGAACTTCTGGGTTGGCAGAAGCTGGGGCTAACAGTGGGGGCTCTCTCCGCTCCCCCAATTCAAACCTGTGGCCTTTCGGTCCAGAAGTTCAGCAGCTCAGCGCTTTAACACGCTGCGCCATCAGGGGATATTATTTCCTAAAGGTTGTGAATATACAATATTTCTGATTGGTTTTTTTTTTGTTTGTTGGAGGCAAGTATGAATGCTGCAATTAGGAAAAATGATTAGGATGTAATGGCCTTGCAGCTTTAAAGCCTGGCTGTTTCCTCCCTGAGTGAATTTTTTGTTGGGAGGTGTTAGCTGGCCCTGATTGTTTCCTGTCTGGAATTCCCTTGTTTTCAGAGTGGTGTTGTTTGCGATATTTTATGTGCTTCTACTGTCTGTGGCCCTGAGAAAACAGAGGATTTTCCAGACTTTGATGATGGGAATACTTTGTTGGGAGGTGTTAGCTGGCCCTGATTGTTTCCTGTCTGGAATTCTCTTGTTTTCAGAGTGGTGTTGTTTGCGATATTTTATGTGCTTCTACTGTCTGTGGCCCTGAGAAAACAGGATTTGCCAGACTTTGATGATGGGAATACTTTGTTGGGAGGTGTTAGCTGGCCCTGATTGTTTCCTGTCTGGAATTCCCCTGTTTATTTACTGTCCTGGTTTTAGAGATTATATTGTTCTGCATTATTCTATCCCAGTAATTATTTCATATTAAAGAAGAATCTCACTTATCCAACATTTGCTTATACAATGTTCTGGATTATCCAACGCAGTCTGCCTTTTCATAATCAATGTTTTTTTAGTCAGTGTTTTAAATTCATTGTGATATTTTAGTGGTAAATTTGTAAATACAGTACAGTAGAGTCTCACTTATCCAACATAAACGGGCCGGCAGAACGTTGGATAAGCGAATATGTTGGATAATGAGGAATTAAGGATAACCCTATTAAACATCAAATTAAGTTATGATTTTACAAATTAAGCACCAAAACATCATGTTAGACAACAAATTTGTCAGAAAAAGTAGTTCAGTACACAGTAATGCTATATAGTAATTACTGTATTTATGAATTTAGCACCAAAATATCACGATATATTGAAAGCATTGACTACAAAAATGCATTGGATAATCCAGAACATTGGATAAGCGAGTGTTGGATAAGTGAGACTCTACTGTAAATACTACATAGCATTACTGCGCATGGAACTACTTTTTCTGTCAAATTTGTTGTATAATATGATGTTTTGGTGCTTAATTTGTGTAACGATTACCTAATTTGATGTTTAATTGGCTTTTCCTGAATCCCTTCTTATTATCCAACATATTCATTTATCCTGCTGGCCTGTTTACGTTGGATAAGTGAGACTCTACTGTATATTTCTAATCTTATATTATCTGCTCAGAACTGGATTATATGAGGCTCCTTCTTCACAGCTGTATAAAATGCACACTGAAGTGGATTATATGGTAGTGTGGAGTCAAGATAATCCAGTGCAAAGCAGATAATATAAGATTATAAATGGGTTATATAGCTGTGTTGAAGGGCCTTGGGTCTACACTGCCATATAATCCAGTGCAAATTAGATAATCTGTGGAAGAAGTCTAAGTCAGGCCTAAATCTGCCTGTCCCCTAACTGAAACCTGGCTGTCCCTTGGTTGCTAGGCAACCAAGTGGGCAGAGATTAGCCCTCTAAACTGGCAGCAATTGGATAAAAAAAATTATTGCTCTCCCTCTAGGACTTTATTTTTCTTTTCTTTTTGTTGTATCAACCTTGAGGCGTGGATGATGGGTTGTGTTGTCAAATTTTGAGGTTGGGGGGCCTGTACTTTTGTTGTTTTGTGAATTGCCGTGATGCCATCACTCTTTTATATATATAGATATATATAATTAGCATAGCATGTTACTCATTCTTTGTAGCCCTCTGCAAACACAATCCAAAGGTTTCAGAAAATTTCCCTGCCCAGAGTGATAGGTAACATCTGATGGTTGCTGCAGGTTTTCACATTGGCTGGACCCCTTTTTCAGGCAAGAGAGCACATCAGCAAGGCAAGTACACACTGGCAAGTGCAGTAGAGCTTCCATATATTTGCTACAGCAGTCTTCAAATATGAATCATGAAATACTGGTTTTACCATCTACCACTATAACCATACTACTAAAACAAGTAATTTCCTTTGACAAATCAAGCTAGTGCTAATATTACAATCAGATTTGTCCTAAACCTTTATTCAGCATTACTGACATAATACATCTATTGCAACAGTCCATAAATAATTATTAATATAAAATATTCCTACTACTTCCTATTTCTACTGGAATCTACTTTTATCTATTCCTATTGGTACAAACATATACACTTTGCACTGGCACTTGACACTGAATTCTTACAATGGTAACAACATCTCTCCCTTTTTTGTGTCTTTCTCTAGGATTTCAGATACATTATATTCACTTTGTTGCACAATCCACAATTGTTTATTGGAGAAAACAGCAAAACTACCATAACTCAAAAGACATCCTTGTTCAGCCGAGCTTTATTTCAAAGCTTTAAAATGTTATGTGGGAGCACTAATATATTAGGATTAAGTCACTAAAAATAGTAAACATAAAATTTATGACATTAAGAGGATTATCTAAAATTAATAGTTTAAGTTGTTCATAAATTAGGTTATGATGTGACATAAAGAGAAAAGTTAAATGTTACATTTCAAAAAAAAAGGTATTGGATGTTAACAATTTTAATTAAAAAGCATGTTGAAAATGTTACTGAATGGGAGGATTGGTGGAAAGAAATTCTTTTAAACAAGTTATGTCCAACCTGAGCTCTATTAAGCTAAACATCTTGCAGAAAAGAATCAACTATTTACTTCAACTTATGTAAGGGATGTTGCTTTCCAATCTGTATTTCCCTCTGAGTCGCATTTCCTCCTATAAGTCCTGTATATCTATCCGTCACATGTATGCGAAAGCAAAAAAGCTTACCTAGAGATGCATATGAACCGGGTGGCAGGGCTGCAGCAGAGCTGAAGGGGGCGTCTGATCCAGAAGACGTTACTTTCGATTTGGCACTGGCTGCTGCATTCACGTCAATGTCGCTGCGAGAACGTTGGAGGGATCCGGACGTTGACACAGATTTTGCACTTACAGTAGAAGCTATGAGCAAGAAAATAAACTGCATCATGAAAGATTATATCCCATAACATTGCCTGTAAAAGATCTTTAGCAAATATCTGAATTTCTTCCAGGGAAATCAGGAATGTGAGGGATACTCCTTCTTGCCACACACCCCCACCCAAATTATTCAGTACAAAAGGGATCCTATAGGTTATTTCCCTAGGAAAACTGTCATAATATAGAAAAAGATTTAAATTTACAATATTAATTAAAAGAGACAGGATCAAGCTAACACATACAGCCCAATATAAGTTAATTAATGCAATTTAAACTACTAATTTTATCAATTCAGTTCCTACCAGCAACACCTAAACTAATCTAGGCAATGAGGAGGATGCAACAACAGCGTACCATATTTATTGAACTTCTAGCAGTTTGGGAATACTGCATTATTATGCATGATCTTTGGTTCCTATATAACCAGTTTTATCACTGATTTTTGAGATTACTTTAATCTTTTCTGAAAATATATTCCCTTTTATAAAAATGTTTAAAATGTGTTTTTTAATCTGTTATACATGGGAACTGGTGGGTTGAAAGGTAATAAATAAATATTTTATCGTTTTAAAAAAGATGAATAGTGAGCTCTGATGAATAGTGAACTCTGACTCATGTCCTGCTTTAGCTTACCATAATAAATTCATAATTTGAGTTCATTTTCAAGATAGTTATCAATCTCTCAACTTCAGCAAAACTTTTAATTACTTCATTAGAATGTGGGATGTTGAATCAACGATAAAGCCAAATTATTTTGTAAAGATAAGAGGAAATAATGAAAAGCTTGAATATCAGTTTGTTGAGATGTGGGAGATTTTTGTTTTGCTGAATAGTACATTTGATGATAATGTTTACCCATACTGTTTTCTGTTTTTTTATTCAACCATTGAAAGACAATGTTTGTCTAATGATATTGATGTAATGTCATAAACAATTTAATGAAATAAACAAGTCAACACTGAAATCAACTGTGTGTATCCAAAAAAAAAACATGGAAAATGCTGACATTTGCAATAATTTTGTTTCCACATCTGCTGCTAGTCAGTGCTGTCATCAGCAGCCATTTATTTATAGTTCTGTGCACCTAGACTACAGATAGATGCACTAAAGCCAGAAAATGTTACAAAAAAGACATGTCAGGAGGGACCCCAGAAATGGAAGGAGGAAGTAAGCTTTGGTGACGTCCTTTGCCTAGGGCTTCTCTTATAGGATTGCACAAAACAGAAGCATTCTTATTTGCAATGTTTCTAGGTGCTGCTCCAAATGCATGTGTAAAGAAACAGGTCCCAAAAGCATTAAGATCACCTATGTCAGCTCACCCAAGAAAAGAAAAGTGTGGGTGCAAGATACCTACTACCCATGCTACTTTTCTTATCACCAATGCCCGCAATGCCTTGCCCTCATGTATATGGCAGGGTTGATTCCAGTAGCACTCAGAATCAGAACATAAGTAATCCCATGCTCAAAACAAAAGTTTCCTGGAGCATCTTGCACTTGATACCAACTAAGGTGCAGGCTGCAATTAGAACAATGCTCATCACATCATGCCTTAAAGTCAGATGCAACATTTATTATTAAAATCTTTTATTTCGGCTAAATAGTACATGAGAATTCACACATGTATTCTCATCTTTGAAGACACTAGTCTGCACCCATTGCTCTGCTGGAGACACAATAGTCATTTGAAAAATAAAAGAGTATGGAGGAATAATGAAAATATTCATTACCAAGACAACTGTTTCAAAAAACACAACAATATTTCTCAGTAAAGGATGTTTCAATAGAGGTTGGTGTAAGGTGTTTAAGCTACTTGTATCTCCTTTGTGTATTTCTAAGGCAGGCCTGCACTACCTGTAGCCCTCCAGGTGTTTGGGCCTCCAACTCCCAGAATTCCAAGCCAGTTTATCCAATGGTCAGGATTTCTGGGAACTGAAGTCCAAAGCACCTGGAGGGCCACAGGCTGCACAGGCCTGCTCTAAGGTATTAGTAGGAATTATAGATTAAATTGGCAAGCCTAGGCTACCCAAAGGCACTTATACTAACTGACATAGATGTAGATGAGGTGTGGCAGGGAAAGGAGGTTCTTTATTTTTTGCTCATTCTTCCATTAGCACACATACTTTCCCTCAGGTCCCTCGTTCTTACCTCGTGATGTTGTGCTTCCTGTTGGGCTTCTTTTGGCAGACAGTGGACGGCTAAAAGGAGATAGAAACAGATTGTTTCAATTTCTGATTTCCAAAAATGCTACCAGTTTACAACCTGGACAATAATATAGGATGCTCTCATTTATACAGTTCTTTTTTCAATACTTTTAAAACTTACCTTTATACCATTACAATTGTATGATAACAATATTTTATTATATTTTAACCCAATTACACCAATGACCATCTTAAAACAACTGAATTTAAAGTTAAATACAAGTAAAAAGTAACATCAGGGAGAAAAAATGAAAAAGCATACACTTCCATCAATAATCTCTCTCCTCAGCCTAATTTATCTCAAAAGAGAGATGTGGCTATGGAAGCAGCCAACAAAAAAAGCCTCAAGAAGGATTGAATCACGAGAGAAGGAAAGGACCGGACATTTTCTTTCTATGAACTTCTTTATATCCTTCTCATAGACACTACTTCAAAAATATGGCCCCATAGGGAAGTGCATTCCAGTTCCCTACTGTTCAACATGGAATGTGGACAGGGGATAGTAACATCTTTCTTAAGCTAATTTATCTCGGGATTTGTGTCTGATATTTGCCTATTCATTCCTCACACTACACTATTTCACTCCAGCCAATGCTACTCTGTTTAGGATGAGCCATGGCCATCCAGAGGTTAGAAAGTTATGGAGTTTCCTTCACTGAACTTGCTTAAATTAACCTTTCTTAGAATCTAAGCCCATGCCTTTTAGACATTTGCTGTAATCCCAAATTCACTCTAACTTGGATAAATGGAAAAATAAAATAGAGATTTGAGCCACTGGACCGCTCAAGGCCCAAATGATGTTTCTCATATAATCATTAAAAACTCCAGGAGCCCCTGGTAGCACAATGGGTTAAACCCTTGTGCTGGCAGGACTGCTGACCAAAAGTTCGTTCGGTGGTTCAAATCTCCCCAGAGAATCTCTGGGGAGTGGGGTGGGGTCTGTCAGCTCTAGCTCCCCATGCGGGGACATGAGAGAAGCCTCCCACAGAATGGTAAAACAGGCATCCCCTGGGCAACGTCCTTGCAGATAGTCAATTCTCTCACACCAGAAGTGACTTGCAGTTTCTCAAGTCACTCCTGACACACACAAAAATTTAAAAACTCCATTTGAAATAACTCTTGTCAATCACTGAACAAAATGGTAGCAACCTGTTTTGGAACAAGTCTCCACATTATATTATTCACATGTAAGAGAAATATCCAAAGAAGGGACTAAAATGAATAAAACCTGGAACTGGGAGGCAACAAATGAAAATATTTAAGGCATTCTTGTCTGTTGCCTTTACTAAGAGAAATGCTTTGCTATTCTCATTAATTGATAGACAATCCTTTTGTCATTTTCCCACTGCTCCTGATAAACAGAAACTCTAATCCTCCTCATTCCAGTTACTTTTATTTCAGTTAATGAATAAAAGAATTATAGCCAGATCTCATATCTTCCCAACTTATGCAATACTACATAGAAAAAACATATCTCCAAGGACTTACTTGAGACTCTCCTGGGAGCTAGAAGAGGAACGGTCTGATTGAGGCAAGGACACAATGCTATCGGAGTTCTTCAAGTGAGATTGTAGAGCCTTCTGGTATGAGGATTCCAATGAATTAAACATATGTTCTGCTTCCCGGTTAAAATGGCCATGGAAGCCCCAGTAACATCTGAAAATGAGAAGCAAAATTATCCTTGAACAATATGTTAGCATGATACAAACAAACCCTCAGACAGAAAACTCTGTAGGAATAAAAATGCCTGGGGAAACAGATAGGTATATTTGCATTGGTTTTTCATGTCAATTATTGATATTTCTTCACACAAATTGGATTTGGGGGGGGGGGGGCGCAGAGAGCAACACAAAGCATCTTGATTTGTAACTCTGAAAATATCAGCAACTCCTTAGAATGTCAAGACTCTTTAGAGTCTTGGCGCAGGCTGTGGCACAGACTGGTTAGCAGCCAGCTGCAACAAATCACTCTGACCAATAAGACTGCATACATTGCTGTACTACTGTATCTACACAACTGTCTGTTGGGTTCTTGTTTCTTGGTCCCAAAAAAACCGCCTGATGTTATCTTTTAATACAATACATCAGTTTTCTTGGACTGTTATTACACTTCCACATCAAATAACAATTCTTGTTCACTGATGAAACCAGCACAGAAATCAAACGATATCTACTTACTTTCTGGCTTTTATGCGTGCTTCAGAGTCAGCATCATGGATTCCCTTCTTTATTGTTTCAGCCAATACTGATATGTGCCTGATTGGAAGAGATTAAAAGACAATGTTATGTACTTTAAAAGAAGGGTATGGGAGCACTGCTAGAGTATCATACTTTGAGCTTCTGAGACATTTATACAGCCAATATCCTTTTTGAGGATTTGGTTGGATTTTTCTCTCTCATTCCAACCACCTTTATTACTTTTAATTCTCTTGCATAAGACATTCCAGAGAACATTCTTCAAAGGTCACTCCTTAGACTCTTAGAAACCATTGAAAGAATGATGCACTGAGATATTACAGCACACATGAACACCCCAAACCATACAAGAATACATAGGGTATCTCAAGTATCTCTGACTTAATATTATATATTGAATTGTACTTGAGAAACCAATGGGCTGAACTAATGTGATAGGACAGAACATCAATACATTGCAAATGCTCAGGAAGAAAACCTGTCAGAATGGTTTATTGTAGGCTGCTCAGCTTCTGTGAGGAAAGGGAAATGATCAGGAACAGATTTTTCCTAAGGAAAAAAGAAACTGTTTCCTAGGCAGCTGATGTAAAGACAACAAGGAGTCAGGGGTATCCTTAAGCAGGATATGTTACGTCCATGGAGGTAGCATTAGAAGTCAGATTTACTTATAGCTCTCTAGGGGAAATCTTTACCAGCAAATTCCATCCCACTATACCTCAGGGAGAAAGTCAAAGTTGAACTACGTGCCGTAGTTAGTCCTGAAGATAATTATCTCCAAAATCTTGAAATTTGTTCTCTTTTTCATTCCATATGTGTGCAGGGCCAAATTTAGCAAAACTAGCTCTCAGCTCAGCATACACAGAATGAAGGAACATCTATCTTTTGTGACAGCAAAGTAGAGCTCGCCTGCCACAACATATTAGGCATCAGGCAAATGAAGCTTCACCCAATCGTCTGGATCACAAAGACATAGCCTCTATCAGCATGATGTAATATATCTAACCTGTTTCATCTGTTAAGGGATAATTTTAAGGCTAAGAAGTTTGGATGCTGTCCCTGTAAATTGGAGGAAAACTGACATCTTTTTAGCTGTTGTGACAACCTTCTTATGCTCTCTTCTGATGGTCTTCACCCCTGTAGATGAGCATAATTCAGCTTTCGTCTATCTCTACCCAAACTAGCAGCATGTTTTTGAAACAACAAACTACACGATATGGCTATTTGGCAAATAACTCAATTGCACCTAAGTCTTTTGCCTATAAACAGGAAGACCACCAACCTTTTCTAAAATAAAATCTTTATAAGGACATTGGCTTAAAAGTTTTTAAATTCAGATTTTTTTTCAGTACAGTAAGCTTCTTCCACTGGCACCATCAAAGGTTCTGGTTTAAAAAGGGTTAAACATTTTTTAAAGGATTTAAATATTTATTTCTCTCTCTTCCTGATTACCCTCTCTTTAATTCCTCCTCTTTCCTGAGTTTAACAAATATTAAAAATATTAACATATTTTAGTGAGCTCTTCAGCTAAAGTACATTCCAGAGTGATTTACATAAGATCAATAAACGCAGGACAATCTTGTCAAGAAGCTAAAAATAAAAAGACATCTCACAGAAGGAACAAATGAAGATGGAAGAGGAAAATTAGAAAATCAGGGGCAAATTCCTTCTGTTACTTAGTATTACCTTATAATGATCTGCTGGAAGAGAAGCCATTCCGGGATAAGACCTGAGTTATATGGATTTAGTGTCTCTGTCTAAGCGTTGGAGTGGCCCTGTTTTTTGTCTCCTCCTGTTATGACTTATTGAAAAATATCAACTGAAGGAGCTACAAGCCAGACAGACCTGGTTTCCTTGCCCTAAACTTTCCCAAGTCCATCAGACACAAAATGAGTGCAGAAGAGAAACATACTTCATCTTTTGTAATATAACTTACCTTTCTAAGGAGTGTGTTTGCCATTCTTGTAAAAGTAAATTTAAAAATTCAAAACAGCGCCTAAAAGAGGAGAAAGAAAACAGTTTCATTAAATACCCTAAATGACAAAATGTATTTAAAATTTTAAGAATATGAAAGGAGTCTTAAATAAGCCCTATAAGCAGACCAACGCTCAAGCCATTAAATGTCAGCTATGTAGATGCATTCTGGAAAATGCTGGCACTTTGTTAAATTTCTGGATATCCTGTGTTCTGTAGCTGTGAAGGAGGCAACCATAATAAACACCTATATGCTCTTCTCTGAGAGTTTGCATCTTGATACTAAGTGGATCACTTTGGATGATTCGAGAGATTATTTATGGGGAGGTGGAATGTAGAATATTACAACATGCAGAATATATTTCTGTATGGTAAATCTAGATAATTTAGGGTTTTCCAATATGCATACAAGGATACAAAATGGAGAAGCATATCCTGAAGCAATAGCATTTACAAACAAAAATAGGAACATCATATCAATACAAGTAGTATGTAGTATGTTGTAGTGTATGCAATGCATGATAATTTCTAAGATGTAAAAATAAAAAATCTGTCTAATCTTATTTTAACTTTTATATCTATTTCAATTTGTTGTAGATTAATTTCTCCAAACAGGAAAAATTGGGGTAGAACAACAACAACAACAACAACAACAACAACAACAACAACCCTGCACCAAACAGAGGTAATATTTTTTCCCATTACCACAGTTCCACTAAATTCTGGATCCAGAATAATTACAAGCCTGTACACCTACTTAACAAAGAAAATGTCTTGGCTTCTCTTTTTTTACCTCACTGAAAAGCAAGGAAGATAAGTTGGATTTCTGTCACTAGCAACTTCTGAAAATCCGCCTATGAATAAGAAGTTCTATGCATTAAAATACAAGCCCAGAAGATATTAATTACACTGCCCAACACACATTTTGGTGCTTGAAGTGTTAGCCCTGTTTCTATGTATATTTGATCTGCTGATTCCAAAAACGGCTCCAGTTTTCTCTTATCAGCTCTAGTTTTTGAAACAGAAGATATGTCATCACACCTACCAGTGGCCATCTGCTCACCCACAGAAAATCATGATAACCACATCTAAGAAATTAGAGCTGATGTGGTCTATTTAATGGAATTTTATAAATCAGTGACCCAAACAACCCCAAGAGCAGACCTAAAAAGCAAGACATCGATACATTTTTGGTTGGGTTATGGTATTCGATACATTTATGGTATGGGTATGGCCCGGGGCTGTGGCGCAGACGGGAGAGCAAACCAGCTGCAACTAACTGCAATAAATCACTGACCAGGAGGTCATAAGTTCGAGGCCCGCTCGGAGCTATGTTGTTTGTCTTTGTCCTGTGTTAAAAGGCATTGAATGTTTGCCTATATGTGTAATGTGATCCGCTCTGAGTCCCCTTCGGGGTGAGAAGGGCGGAATATAAATGCTGTAAATAAATAAATAATAATATTCTTTCTCTCTCTTCTATACAGCACAAAAATGTAAATCAGTAAGAAACGCCAGTAGCAAGTGCAAGGCAATGTCACTGAAATAGGCAAAGCCATCTTTAACTATCTTCTTACTTAATTCTTGAAAATATATAGAATTTCCGTACTGAAAAAAATATCCGATCAGCTAGTATCAAATTCTCCTGATCCCCTTTTCTAATTCTAAACCTGCAGCCATACTGACATCATAGTAGACATTTTAATTGCTCATGGGTCTAAGTCAGGGCATGAGCCTGATATTTTCAAATATTTATTTCATGAGGCCAAGCCAGATATTAAAACTTTGATTTAACAGAAAATGCAAAAATGCACATCAACGAACTTTCAGACTCTACCTCTAATTTCATTTTGCTAGGTAATTAAGAAAAAGAAAAACTCACCTTCTAACAGCAACAGCTTTGGAGGTACAGTTACTGGTAATTATGGGAATCAGTCGAGGGATGTGCGTATGCTAGGAATGAAAACAGGAAGAAGAACAAGGAAACTCTAGTACCATTGGAAGAAAAATTGTTTTAACCGCTAAGAATGCTAAGAATGAAGAGATTATGCTTTGCTCAAACCGACACACTGAGCAAATGTGTCATTTTAATGTGTATAATAGAAAATTGAACTTTTTCTTGAAAAAGATATAAGCATTTTTAATTTAACATCCACAGAATCTGTGATTATTTCATTCCAGCTTTTTAAACAACCATGTTGGAAATGGGCACAGATTTGTGTACTTTACACATACTGGTAGGTAAGATGCAAGTTAATTTTTCACAAAACTAGATTGGAACATCAGTTAGGCCCAAATTTGTTACAACATTATGTACTAGGAATCAACATGTTTCTGCATGCCTGATTTCACATCTGGAGTGGGCTTCTTCAGAAATAAATTAAAAAAAATAGCTTTCCAACAGATGGGAGTTTGTTTTCCCACCAACCTTTCATTGCAGTTTAAGAAATAATTGCTTTAGTACAGATTACCATCATACTATTAAGAGAACGGCCCAGATGGCAGGGTTAAATTACTTAGGTCTCATGGCTTTGCCATTTTTCAGTTTGGCTACGTTCTGTCAAAGAACACTGCAGAATTAGCACGTGTATGCATGTGTGCGCCTATATAAAAATACAAAAAGCAGCGGCAGGTGATTAGCTCTTCCTGAATTCTTCTTAAAATTCTGCTAGAAGCTTGCTAATTAGAAGGATTTTCATATTTTTATCTACTTGAATGTTCTAGTTAGAATGCTTTGAGAGATACTCACTCGAATTATTAATCTAACAGCTACTACACCAGAGGTGGCCATGACTTTGGCACTGTTGGGAATGAGATTAAAAATGGTTGGCATGATGGCTTCTGCCCCATGGTCAAACTTGTTACCCAAGACCGATGACAAGTGCCTGAAAGAAACAACAATAACACAATAGCAGCAATATATAGGTCAAATCAGTTATATCTTGTTTAGCATCAGAGGCCAAACATACTTTTATTTTGCACATTTTTACAAACTCTGTGTCCAGGAACAGTGTTGAAACACCCATCACAGCACCTGACGTGATTCATTTTTATACTCCCTTTAACATGTGAAATTCAGCTCAGGTCACTGTCAACACTATTAGAGAATCCCCCAGAGGGTATAATTAAATTGCTTGGTTTCTTAGCATTGCCGGTTTCAGGCCTGCCATTCTCCTAAGCTTTTCATCTCTGACATTTGCAAATTTTAGAGCTGCTATTAAAAATGCCCTAGTGCTTTTCCTTCAAAGACAGTGCTTCCAGCAGTCTCCACCATAGACCTTTAACCAATGGGAGCACCAGACCAGAGGAACGACCTGACGTTTCACCCTGAACTCAGTTTGAACCCAAGAGACTATAGCAAAGATTTCCAGTTTTTTTATTTAAAAAAACCTTCTCCTTCCTAGTCTGCTAGTAATTTTGTTAGCATGCAGTCTAAGGATAGATATATAAGAAAGCTTTCAGGAACTTAGGCTAGGAATAGCTATGACTTTATGGAAGCAACTTTAATAGTAATATCAGCCATGCTCAATTGGTTTGCTCTCTTCTTGCCACAGTTTAAATAAATATTTTTGTCATTCAAATTACTGATGGGAAACATTTTAGTTTATGCTCTCATCACTGAAGTCCCCTGATTCCTTTGATTGCTGAATGACAACAATCCCTGTTGCATTCAGCACAAAGGGTCCTCCATTTCTCAAGACAAAACAATTCATAAATATGAAATGTTTAAAAAAAATCTAGTAAAATAGTTGGTGACATTACTTTATTTTTTTTTAGATATGTATAAAAGGTAGTGATGTTCATTTGGGTAAAAACTTGTCTTGTTTCGTTTCTGGCTTTCGTTGCGGGGACCTACCTGTTTTCGGAAAGCCTCCCGAAATTGTTTTGTTTTGGGGGCCCAAAAATCGGCCCATTATGGGCGGGGGCTTCCCACCCACTTGCTCCCTAAGGTGTTCGGCTGCCCGGCCGGCACTG
Organism: Anolis carolinensis; assembly: GCF_035594765.1. Lineage (NCBI taxonomy): Eukaryota > Metazoa > Chordata > Lepidosauria > Squamata > Anolidae > Anolis > Anolis carolinensis. The sequence continues at coordinate 248,634,302 of NC_085841.1, forward strand.
CACTTCTTCTCTTCCTCCTCCTTCCTCCCTCCCTCACGCCCATAATGCCCTGCATTAACTCACAGGAGTCATGGCCAGGCAGCCCCACATCCAGACCTCAGCAAGCAAGCAGGAAGGAACCACTGCCCCTCCCCCTTTTCAACTCGGAGTGTCTGGTGGGTGGCGAGGCATGTGTGACAGTGTAGGCGCTCAGCTGCAGGCAGGCACTGAGAGGTGTGAACAAGCTTTCCAGGCTTGCCTGCATGCCCCACGCCACACACAAACTCTCCCTGAAAAGAAAGTGTATGTGTGGCAGGGCGCTGGCAGGCCTGGAAAGCACACACTCACCTCACAGTGCCTGCCTGCAGCCGAGTGTCAGCACAGTCACACACCCACACACACATGCATGGAAAGGAAGGAGGGGAGATGGTTCTGAATTAGTGAGACTCACACACTCACATACTTCCTTTATGTTCAATATCTCCTCTCTATTTAAAAGCCTCTTATTTAAATTATCAAACAAAGAGCATGCCAAACTGTTCAGGAACCAGAATGATTTACATATGCATTTAGATAACTATGACAGGATATTAGCTATATCTGCATCTGAAATAGATCATCCATTAACTGGTTATTGTGGATGCTCAGACTAAACAAATAATTGCTTAAATTCTTCCAATGGCTTCATTAGTTTTCTACCTAAATGGAAACTAGAGTTTAAACATGTGGTTACTGGAGAATGCCACTGAAATTAGAAATAATCTCTACTAATTTTCTCATCCAAAAGAAGACTGTGGAGAAGTCATAGTTATTATGTTTAATTTTAACTGTTAGAGTATGTATTTGTGTTTAGTTGACACAGTAGCTGAAACAGAAGCCATCTTGTTTCAATCCACAGTAGTGCTGTTACCAAGGAGACGGAGCTGGCTAGCTCACCAGAGGGAGAAGTGGGCAGAGCCAAGAAAAGGAAAAAGTGGGAGTTTTAAAAGAAGCCAGTGAGTGCGTGGCTGGAGGCTTTTCAGTCAAGAAGGGCTAAGGAGACAAGCCTGGCAAAAATTTTTAGTCAAGGCAGACTAAAGGGAGCCTAGTCAAGATCTCTAGTTGGGAAGGACTAGTGATCAGGAATTTGATCGGTAGTAGATCAAATTAAAGGCTTTTATTGTAGTTGGGACATTGTTCACTAAGGAGCTCAGCTGAGGTTAGAGTTCGCTACAATTTATATCATCAGTAGGAGAGTGAGAGTGGAATTACACCAGAGACTACTGTTGTGGTGGTTATAAGAGTTATTAAACCACTTGTTTATCTAAAGTTCCATAAGTAAATCAATCAACCTGCAACCATAAGCTTTGTATGCAATAAACTTCTTGTTCTTTGTTAACAACTGACTCATTTCATCTCATCTGCGTCTGTGGAGCCAAATTTCATCAGTGATAATTCAAAAGCCTCATGTTGGTGGCAGTTACCTTAATAAATCACCTAATTGGGGAAGAGTAATAGTCACAGTTACCTCAGAAAGGGAACAACAACACAGAAATCCCTAACTACAGAGACAGAGGCTGGGATCTTGAAATAAAGATCACCCCCTGTAATCCCCTCATATAAAGGTGATATATATATAATCTAGAGGGATTAAAAGATTCAAAAATCCCCTCAGCAGTGGAAACAGCATTTACAATTTGCTTTGACACCATTACAATTGGCTTGAATCTTCCCAATTGGCTTTAGCACCATCACAATTGGTGGCAGCGTCGGGATTGAGTCTTCGTAATTAGATTAAACCATCCCAATTGAAGTAACGTCTGCGCAAGACATTATCAATTTTGCCCTTCTTCACAAAGAAATGGAAGAAAGCAATACAACTCTGCTTCCAAACAACTGGAAATCATAGATTCACAGTGGCAAAGAAATAAAACAGATGAGCTAGACCAGTGGTGGTGAATCTATGGCACAAGTGCCAGATGGGGCACCCAGAGCCATCACCCTAGCACACAGCCATTGTCGCTTCGCTTCAGGGCTCTCCTGGCAAGAATGCTGCCACAGGAAGCGCTGAGGAAGAAAGTAGTGAAAGTAGTGTCCAACTGTATTCATTCTGCAATGTACATGCAACTTCTGACTCCTGTCTTTCCCTTCACCTCAGCACTTAATAAAGGCTGGCTTGGAATTCCAAGGACCATCCAGTCCAACCCCCTACGATATGCAGGAAAACACAATCACAGTATCCTAGAGTTGAAAGAGACCCCAATGGCCCATCCAGTCGACCCCTTTCTGCCATGCAGAAAAAGCACAATCAAAGCACCTCAAAAAGATGGCCATCCAGCCTTAATAATAATAATAATAATAATAATAAAAGCAGCAGCAGCAACAATATGAGTTTTTTCTAAAATAATATCCAGTATTCAGGTTAAATTGCTGTGTTGCCACTTTGTGATAAGTAAGTAGGTTTTGGGTTGCAGTTTGGGCGCTCTATCTCTAAAAGGTTCACCTTGACTGATCTAGACTTGCAATTCAATCTAGGATATTTTTACCTTTCCTACAACAAAACTGATGAGAGAAAAAAAACTTTCCTATTAGAATAATTAACACAAGATATGCAAGTTGTATTCCTTACCCCAATGTGATACAAGCCTCTCTCACTACCTGGGACCGCAAATCTTTAGCGGATAATTTAAATGCTCCATCAAGCAGACGCAGGTGTTGGAAAAAGGTATCATATTCAGCAGCTCCAGCCAACAATAAAGATCGGATCTTTTTCAGCTGTTGCACAAGAATTTAGAGTGAAGTTAACAGGGATATTGTCACATTGGTAAGCATATTTCTGATTTATGGCAAGAAGCACAAATGTGCTACCCTGTTTCCCCAAAAATAAGACATCCCCAAAAAATAAGACCTAGTAGAAGTTTTGCTGAATTGATAAATATAAGGCCTCCCCTGAAAGTAAGACCTAGCGAAGTTTTCGTTTGGAAGCATGCCCAGCGCCTGCCAAACAGAACACCAGATAATGCAGGATTGGTAAATGTACATACCAGTTGTACATGGAAATAATGGTAGTAACAAGAAATTCTTGATAGGATTCAGTTTGCCTGGTTATACTGGTTTGTGATGACAACTACTGTACAGTATATAATAAATGTTTATTTTTTTGTTCAACAATAAATGTGAATTTTTCTTCATGGAAAAATAAGACATCCCCTGAAAATAAGACCTAGCACATCTTTGGGAGCAAAAATTAATATAAGACACTGTCTTATTTTCGGGGAAACACGGTAAGTAGTGTAGGGATGTTTTAATATTTATTTAGTATATGAAATATTTATATACTGCCCTTTAGTCAACATTTCAGAACAGATCACAAAAACAAGCTTTTAAAAATGGAAATAAAATAGAATAAATCACATTACCAAGGAAAAATCAGCATCAAACACATTTAAAAGCCTGGGCAAATAGAAAACTCTTGGGGCTGTATCCAGGATTGAATATTCAACCACCCATAGCAAATCCCAATGGAAGGGGATCTCTCTCTTTTCAAAAAATACTCTCTCAGCCTAACAAATATTCTAAAAACCCTCCAAAGCCAATTGAACTGTGAAGGGCAGAAAGAATGTTCATGACCTGATTGAATACTACATGGATTCCAGCCTTGAGATTTTAAATGAAGCCCATTTAAACTCAATTTGATTTTGAAGAGAGACTTGGGGATAGTGGTAGATAACATGTTCTAAACATGGAGGGCTACATTGGAACATACAATCTCTCTGGAAATAAAGATCAAATGTTCTCTTTGGAGCTCTTTTTCTCTTAGTTTAAAAATTTTCAGATGGATAATAATGATATTGAATGCAGAAAAACAACTTTCTTTTTCCATGAACATGCAAGTACAGTAAGAGTGTTATTGTTATTCATGTGCAATTATGACGTAAGTGTCAAACAGTGGTAAAATATCTGCTAAGTTGATTATTTTATATAAGAGTTGAATAAAATTGAATGCTTACTGCAGATACTCTCTGTTCCCAATCATGTTTGTCATCTGACAGGATTTCTCTGATTTTGTTTATGGATTCTTCAAGGTCTCGGCTAGAATAAATCTACGAAGAGGAAGAGGTTTAAGATGCAAATATTTATTCCTTAGATGCTGAACATATATTCATTTCTCAATTTTATCAAATGACTTACATAATTTATTCACATACTTTAAAAATGTTATATACTACACATTAAAGGCAATGTTACTAATATTACTCCAGAGCCCAATTAACACACTTAACCACAGGCATTTCCTTCTTTGTTATTTTATTAAGTTAGCACTAAGAACATTTGGAGAAAAAAACCTCTATAATTTAAACAAAGATAAAATAAGTACTTAATATTCTTAAAAGGAATTCAGACCAATTTAGATAGTTTTTACTACTTTTGACTTCGGCTACTAAAGTCCAAACAACCCAACCAGTGGAACTTTCTCTAATTCAGGGGAGCTAATTGTGCAGCCCACCTATGTATGGTCTGGGGAGAGAGGATTACAGGTCTTTGGACCTCAAATGGCCTCACCAAAAATATTCAACTCAAAATCTCTCTTCTCAGATTTGAAAATGCTGTTTTAATCCAATCTGATCTTGAAAGAGAAAAACAAGTTGCCCAAAGTGAAGCAAGAGTGATTAGCAACCTTCCATTTGTTCGAAATGGTGGCTGTCATGGTAAGATGTGGCCTACCATGTCTAGGGAGAGTCAAAAATAGCCTTCTAAGCTCTGGAGCCTGCTCTAGCTTTTGCTCTGGCTAATAAGTCTTTCCCGTTGCACTTCCCAAGTTCCAAATGGCACATTAGAAAGCGAAAGATTCAGGTGGCAAATCCTCTCGTTGCTCATGGAAATCTCTGATCAACAGGGGCTTCTGTCAGCAGATGGAATACAAATGTGGATACAAACCCAATATAACATGTCTATATAATCTGTACTGATTAAACTGAACCTTATGTCCATTTATGATATAGTTCTAGATTTATGCTGAACTCATTGTACTATGTATGCAACTGTCATGAGCTTTTAAAGCATTTCCCCTTACCTCATATGCCAGGGAAGACTACCAATGCCTACTAATTACCAATGCACCAAGCATCTTGATGTTAACATGTCATTTAAGACCTTTGCCTAAAAAATTAAATATTTGCTCAAATCTGTGTTTGGCTGTGTTTGACCTTTATTTCCCTGTTTTACGTAACGTAAGGACAAATTTACATGACATAGAGAGCTTGCAAGATGAATGGGTTGAATTAATCATGTTGTTCCAAGTTCTGGGCTTGCTGAAACGAATGTAAACAAATAAGCTTATCTCGGTCAGAGGCAAATCTTACTAAAGTATTTCTACAGCAAAGTCTAGCTAGAATTTTGGCTAATATATTAAGTGTTCTGGTCTCCTTATCATTTAATAACAGAATTTTTGAAGCAACATATGTTTATATAATGTTACAATTTCAATGCCGCTTTACTTTGCTTACTAGGTTCCCTCTTGCCTCTTGGCATAACTAGTCTGTTTTCATGTTCAAAGAGAATTCATGCCGTATGCACAGCTATCTGGCCAAAATATTTTTCAAGTATGGAGGGAATCATAAGGTGGATCTGCACTAGTGAAGATAAAACTCACTCACTTCTTTTCTCACAGGCTTTCAAACAGAATTTGTTGAAAAGAAAAGGCCTTGCTCTTAGGGACAACTCATATTCTATAGGATAGGACTGAGCCCGGCAGGTGAAGATCTAGTATTAAGAGTTTGGGGCCATGAGCAATAGATCAATGCCACTACAGATACTGCTCTGATCCATGATAGTGGAGAGCATAGTGATTGGTGCTCTTTAGTTTTTATCCAGTTTGGGTTCCCAGATGTTATTGAATGACAACTCCCATCACTTTTGCTTATCTGCCATACGGACTGGGGATAATGGCACTTGTGGCTCTGAGGTTGGGGAAAGGTTAAAGGACATTTTAAAGTCAAGCATCATATCCACATACCTTGTATCCCAATTCAAACCCCACTCTCTTGACTAAACAGAACAAACTACAGCCTTCCAGATGTTACTGCATCACAACTCCCATCAGGTCTTAATCATTAAGTCACTATTTACCTGAACTGTTGGGACATCTTCAAACGCTTTAATAAAATCCTCCTCATCAACAGCACCAGCCCCTTCTTTAGTTGCTGGCAATTGCAAAAGGAGAAACAGGAATTGTTGATTTCATTTGCCAGAGATTAACACAGAGAAAGAAAGCAACAGAACAAACAAACTAACAAAAGCATAAAGTATGTCATTTTACCTTAAAAACTACATGCAAAAATCTATCTTAAATAAGGATAGAAAAGAGAGAGAAATATAGAAGTAGAAAGAACAATCTGTATACATTGATGTTTCCCTACCAAGATCATTAAAAGAGATTAACATAAGATAGGATTTACCCCGATCTCGAATGATGCCTTTGCTTTTAGAGAAGGCTACATCTATAATTAATAAGTGTGGTATTCTTGACAACGACATACGATGAAGAAAGGCAGATGGATAGAAGAAGGAAAATCTTTGAAACATTAATTAGATTGAGGCTATTGTTTGACCGAGATATTCTGAAAGCTTTCTGAAAGAGGTACCACATGGAAATACATTTCCTCAGTTATTTTCCCCTTACACACACACACACACACACAGATTATTCAGGAAGATGTACTTGATATTTGGAAAAGCACTGGCTTTGTAAGAACCCCCACTAACTTCACATGAATTTAGTTTTTAACATAACAGTTGAAATGCAATATTTAAACTGTTGAGGGCTTAGATAAAGTTTATCTACAAATCTGAATTTATATATAGTGCCATACTAACACAAATCAATTTCAAAATACTTAGCAAAAGTCTTTCAGTATGTTCCCAAAACCAACAAGTTAATCAATGTCCCAGCTGTAATGTTCAGTTATTCCATCAAGTGACACCGAAATGGAAATTACAAAAACAAAATGACAATAAAAATATGACGACAGACTTTGGGCCAAACTTGTGATATTTAATGGCCTGACCTACCTGGAGCCTTTGAGACTACAGCTGCTGTTCCAACCCTGCGGACAGTCCCCACCCCACCTTTTCGCACAGATGAAGGGGCCTTTGAAGACGTTGAGGAGCTGGCTGAGGAAGGCCTGTTCCCATCCACAGAGTCATCATCATCAAAAATTTTATCTGAAAAAGATGCACAGGATGCAATTCAGAGATTTGTTGAGAGTTACCACCTGTTTTGAAACAAATTTCTCAGAAGAAAGGAAAACTTGCTTAGTTTAGGAACAAACAGAATTCCCAATTGTCCATTCTATGAACCTATTAATTTCCAAAATAGAGATTAAACAATATTATTTCACTGATATTTCCTTGACAGGCAAGAGAAGACTCATATGTAGCTTTGTTTATCAAACACTGATTAAATAAGTTCACAATGTATAAGGAAAGGTTAGGAAAGTTCCTTTTTTGGATTACAATGGTTAGAATTTACCTAATGCAGAGCCTATACCTATTTTCAATGAGTTTGCCCCACAAAATGGGAATGAGATGGATCCATGTAAATGCCACAGAGGGAATTCCCTCCCATTTTTGCAATATGTGGCCCAAGTACATGGGCCCTAATTATGCTCAGAACCAATCATTTTCAGTTATGAGAACATATAGATGAAGTTTCCACCCTCCCCCTTAGGGTGTAGAGACGGAAGTATTTTTTTTAATGTTCCAAAAATGAGGTTCTAGTGTGTTGAGAATACATAGTCTACACACGCATTTTCTGTGCAGAAAATAATGTTGGTATTTTTGCACGGAAAATATTATATTCTGCACAGAAAATTCTGGTTTCTGTATAAAGCTACCAAGAGTTAATTTTGTGCAGAATAACAGGGAATACTCTTCAAACATTGCATGGTTTTTGAAGACTTTTTTTGCGGTGAATGGAAATTTGCTAAAAGTACTAATTGCTTCCTCTAAGAAGAAAATTATCAAATAATTCCATCTCTACGAAGCAGGTTTAAGATGGATTTCAGAAAAATTATTATAAATCCTTTGACAAACATTCAGAGTTATCTCTCTAATGTTTAATTTTAAGACATTTTTAGTATCTATAGTATTTTACATTATTTTATTTGCTTAAGGCATTGTAATTTTGCTTGCCATTTCCCTGAAGGTTTATCTGACAGAAAACACTTTCTAACTACGGATTAAGACCAAGAGATGCTTAGGATCACTCAGAGTTATGAACAAAACCATTCCCTCAGGCTCTGAAAGGCTTTTGTTAATTGTTAGCAACATGAAGGGGCAAAATTTTGTATTGTGTATTCACAATGAAATCTCTGTGTTAGGCTTTCATAGCAAGGTACTCACAGCCTTACTCACAGCATTACTCAGTCTTACTACAGACAGCGAGACCTAATAACATTAGATTTAGTGTTGTAATTATTAAGGGTAGGTTAGTATTTCTATTCTACAACCTCTTCACACAGGCATTTTTGCCCAATTTTGCTGCTTTGCAGCAAGGACAGGGCCTGCCATGCAGCATCACATGATGCACGGCAGGCCTCGCCCACTTTCCTCCCAAAGTTGTGCCTACATAGGTGAGTCCTTCGGCTGCGCCTGCACGGAGGTTACGAAAGGCGAAGGACGCACTACCTGGCCAGTCGCCCCTTCTTCCCAGGAGGAGGAGGAGGAAAAAGAAGGAAAGACAAATCCCTGCCTGCCCCTTTCCCTCACGAGACAAGGCAGCAAAGTTGTGCCCAGGTCGCTCTGTTACTTTCTTCTCTCACCCTCCTTGGAGTCTCCGTCCGGGTGAGAAAGAAAGGCCCCCCTCCAAGGCCTCTCTCCCTTCACCAGAGGTGGACCCAACCACCCCCGACACCCCGGGGAAGGAGGCAGAAGGGCACTGGCTCTCCCTCCTAAAAGATCCCCTGCCTCCGTTTTGGCAGGAGGAACAACCAGGGTTCATCTACAACAGGCATGGGGCAACTTGGGCCCTCCCTCCAGGTGTTTTGAACTCCAACTTCGACAATTCCCAATAACCTCAAACCCAGGGGGGAAAAGGAAGGCTGTTGAGGCTGTTAGGAATTGGGGGAGTTGAAGTCCAAAACACCGGGAGGGCACAAAACAGGCATTCCAGACAAGAAACAATCACAACCAGCTAACACCTCCCAAAAAAGGATTCTTCTAGGTAGTAACCACACAGACCTTAAAGCTCCAAGGCTATTCAATACTAATCAAGCCACTCCATAGCAACATACACACCTGCCTCAAGCAGACAAGAGTTCTTTCTACCACCATGGACATTCCACAAATACGTATATCAACCCCTTTCTGTCCCACCTTAATTAACACTGAACACCCTTGCACCTTCAAAGCCAGGCTCCCTCCTATGCCACAGCAAAAAGTAAAATCCACTTCATTGTGTATTTTAAACAGTTGTCTACAAGGGACCTCAAGCACATAATATCTAATAATTACTGTGGTCTAATAAGAATACAGAACAATATAATCTCTAAAATCACAACACTAAATAACACTCACAAAACAGGGGAATTCCAGACAGGAAACAATCAGGCCCAGCTAACACCTCCCAACAAAGGATTCCCTCAGGCAGGAAGCACCCAGCCTTGGAAGCTGCAAGGTCATTCAATACTAATCAAGCTAACTAATTGCAGCATTCATACTTGCTCCACTGAGACTATTCATTGCTATTCGACCTGCCCAACCAAGAATTCCACAAGGTAGAAAGCGCCCAAAATTAAAAGCAGCAAGACTGCTCTTCAACCTGCCCAACCAACATTTCCCCTAGATGGAAAACCTTCAGGTTTTGAAGCCATCAGGCCATTCCATCCCATTCAACCAATCCAAGGAAGGAGGCCCCTATATACAAAGCGGCCAGACTTTGAAACAGCGAGGCTATTCACTGCAATCCCAATTGGGCACAGCAACGCGTCGCAGGGCACAGCTAGTAACTTAATAATAATCAATATCATGCTAGAAAATGTTCTTTTTACTGTTGCAATGAGAAAACGCAGATATTGTCAAAGGAAAAGACCTTTACTTGACATAAAAAGAGATTTTTGCTTTCTCCTTGGAGATGTACTCTAAGATGTACATGATCAAGGGCGTGGCTTTCTATGCCATGCAGCATTAAACTAAAAGAACACAATTTCCAGTGTTTTCCTCCCAAGATGCATAATTTGTTTTTGTGATATTACAAAAAGACATTGCTTTTAAATAACATTTCAAAAAAATTGCTAGCTGTCACAAGCATTAGGTACAAAGACTGAGTGTTCTACGGAAGAATTACAAAAAGATACTTCTACATTATTGAAAGTTACAAAAAGATATTTCTCTGTCAAAACTGTATCACTCAAATAAATAACCTGAATAAACTAGCAGTGTTTTTTCACATTACCACTTTATTCTTTCCAAGTCAACACATTCTGGTTCAAGATGCTTAGCTTTCACATAGCACGTGGGCAGATCAGAAAGAGAAACAAAGGAAAGGATAAAATCTGAACCTGGATTTCAGGAAATGTGAAGCAAACAACCAAACACACACAGTAAAGGAAGGCTGCTATGTATTCCAATAAAACAAGTTTTTCGGGAAGGATTAAATTCTGCATGTTGGCTTTACATTTTAAAAAGCGAAATCCTAATCTCCTTTACCTCTACTGACTTCACTATATAACTATCAAACCAGCACACTGTTCAATGTATTTAGCAATTATCTATCATTGCTGATGCTTCCATTCTGTGACCCAAAGCTCATTTATGAATGACGACTAGCAATATGCCAGCACATGTCCTCCATAAAGAGGCCTTTGTCTGCTTATTGCTGTCAGTTAAAGAAAAAAGAAATGTTTTCCTCCAAAAAAAAAACCCCCTTCCACCTTCTCTAAATAAAGAGAACAATCATGAAGTTTGCTTACAAGTACATATCCTTTTGCAAATTAGCTTTCTCAACATTCCTTCATATTTTCCATCGCAAGTCTAGATATGATGCCGTCTCACAACCTGCTGCAGCTTCCAGGACATAATCAATCCATGCCGTATTCATTAAGCCTGCTGTCTTCACACACACAGTCAAACAGCCCAGGCTCCAGCACTGTTTCGGTACCTCTGACGAGAGAACCCAGTATATCCAACAAGAAATCCCAGTAGATGTCAGATCATTCCAAGGAGTAAAATAGACTGGTATATACAAACAATTCCAGCAGGCAACCTCACTATAGCCAGTTTGATTCAGAAGAGGAAGCAGCCCAAGTGCATCCCTTGGGGAAATTCGAATGTGAGCATCTCACAACAGCTGTCATCATTTGTACATGACAAATGCATTTGTCATTATTCATTTTAAAGGCTAACTACATCACATCTGTGTCAGATATAAGAGCAGAAGTAACAGCTGCTATTCCAGGAATTCATGAATATACATAATGGCAAATGTTAATACTCTACTAAAATATATACAGGCAGTCCCTGGGTTAGGAACAATATAGGTTCTGTAGGTTTGTTCTTATGATGAATTTGTATGTAACTTGGAGCAAGTGCAGGTACATTTTTGCTATTGTTATTATTATCCCTGTCCTCTTCATTTATACACCATTTTTTCCACAAAACCAGAAGGAAATTGGCCTTGCTAAAAAGCAATGTCAGAATTTTACCAAACCCATAGAAGACACCTTATTCAAAAAAGCCTCCAATGAAGTAGATAAATGGTTTTCATCAAATTTTGAGATAAATATACTGAGGCTATTAAGAGACTATGTACTCAACAAAGAACTCTGTTTATTATTGATCTTCTCTACTGCAGTGTAAAAAACATCAGGCCTTAGCTTATAACCATCCCATGAGGTACTCTGAAGCAAGACTGGCCAAAGCAAACCATTATGCCTCGTAGCAGAACACTGTTTGAGACATTAAAATGAGTACTGCACCAGGCCACACCATTAGCAGCATATTACATACATTTCTGAAATCAAAATTTCATGCATTAAAAATTGCCTCTTCTGCTCTGAAATTACTATTTCATCTCCACTCCCCTGCCTCAATACACAGAAGACCAATGTTCTTGAGATATCTGATGTGGAAGACCAGCAATGTTTTTCTAATGTGAACCATTTTTTTTCTTAGAGAATACAACTGGTTTTTTTTCCTGGAAACTTGCTACAGAATAGCAGTTGATGGCTCCCAGAACAGCATTGGTACCTTTTTCTAAAATATAGTCCACAGCACTTGGTATTCATTGACAATCTTGCACTTAATTACTAATCTGAGATGACGCTGCTTAGCTTCCAAGATCAGATGGGATCTGGTATCTTAGGGATGTGGTATTTAGGCCATTCCTGCCTAAGTTACCAGAATACTAAAAATATCTTTATGCAGTAAGTTCTGTTTTTCAAATGTTATAGTTTATTCAGCCCTTAACTGACTTCCAGGTGCTGTAAACAACAAGTGGCTCTACGCACATTTATTTATGCTTTGTACAAAGGTTTTTATAAAACCTTCTTTTCTCTAAGATTTTCTGACTTCTTTGCTTTATTGGATGAATGTACCCAGCTTCTTTAGTCCCTTGAAAACACACTGGGATAGGAACCTGATTATTCATAGTTTCTATATATTCTATATAGATAAATCATTTCCACTTGTATTCCATATCATCAGAGAGCCATTCTGAAGTTAGTGTTTGCAGAGACTTCAGTATCAGGAAGAATATGGAAACATGTGCCTTGGTTAATTTTGTACACACAGAGATATTAAATGTACATTTGCCCATCAAATCTATCACATTTAAGAACAAAGAATATTGCATTCAGGTCTATGTGAGAGCAAACCCTGAGCTGAAACTCAATGGGGTTGCTTGGGATAGACAGCAAAAGCCAAGTGCTTTAGTTCTTGTTGCTAAGAAACATCAGTTAGTGAATTTTTCATTTACTGAAGCTCAAGGGAACCTGCAGACAATAAATAAACCGAGACCAGCTCGGCATAACAGGGTTCACAGGTAAGGCTTCATTAGTCCTTTTTTATTCTATCCAAACACAGTAACAACACAGGAATCTCAAATGTGACAGATGTAATATCTTTTGAGATCCACATATATTAGCAGTATAGATAATAAGAACTGTTCAGAATTGTACAGAGTAGTTGACAAACCACTGAATCAGTTCAGAGTTTCAGCAAAAATAACCCAAAACTCAGGAGCATTCGCCAACTTTGGCTAAAATCTTGTTAGGTGGCCTTGTCCCTCACTGGGGATGAGATGAACCCATGTGTCATATAGATGCCACAAGATCTATTCTCACCCACCCAGCTTTATAGTTTAAAAGCAAGGCTTTTTGGCATTGCCTTCTGATGTGCGACAGGAAGTAGCTGCTAACTGTGAGAGAAATAAGGTTGAACTGTGAAAGCCATCCTCTGCTTGGCTATCCGCCTCCCCCCAGTAGATTCAAATCAAGAAAAAGCTTCTTAAAAACCATCACTCCTCTTAACGTTCCCAGCAAGAGTATCCCTCTGGCCAGCTAAACCAGGAAATCTCAATAGGATGGCCCCCCACGAGGGTCTGCCTCCAGGGGCAAACCAAGAATGGGCAACTTCAAAGCCCCTGAACAGATTCAGAAGTGGAGTGGGCAGTTCAAAAGACAACATGGCAAAATGGGACTACCTAAGAGAATCCTCCACCTTGTGCAACTGTGGAGTAGAACAGACAACTCCGCAAATGTATGCTTGTCCGCAATGTCCTGTCTCATGTACAGAGAAGAACTGTTTGAGATTACAGACAATGCAGTCACTGTTGCCCGTTTTTGGTCAAAAGATATTTAGTCGCTTGCGCTCCTCCTATTTTTGTCACTTATATACTAATTTATGCAATGATTTTGATACAAAATAAATAAAAGCTTTATATAGTTATTTGACAATATAACACAAATGCCCAAAAACTGGAAAAAAAGAAGTAAACAAAACATCAGCTCAGCTCAGTAGTGTTATTCTGCTCCAATCGTGTCACTTCTAGCATTCTAAAACGTATTTGCTTTCTTCAATCCAGGTATTTTGATTCTGGGTTGTTGTATGTTTTCTGGGTTGTATGGCCATGTTCCAGAAGTATTATCTCCTGACGTTTCGTCGACATCTATGGCAGGCATCCTCAGAGGATCTCACAACCTCTGAGGATGCCTGCCATAGATGTCGGCAAAACGTCAGGAGAGAATACTTCTGGAACATGGCCATACAGCCCGGAAAACATACAACAACCCTGTGATCCCGGCCATGAAAGCCTTCGATAACATATTTTGATTCTGTTTGAATAAGCTATTTAACCAACCATTGTTCAAGTCATTCCAATGGCTTCACTGGGTTAGGAAATACATGCTATACTGGCTCTGGTAATGGTTTGAAAAACTTGTTGGAAAAACACATTATGTTCACCTCCCATCCAATGCTACTGACCAGGTTATACATTCACAATCAACTATACTTTTTAAAAAAGTAATGTGCTGACCACTGGCGTTCTTTCTCTAACTCCAGCACCCAAACTATATAAATGGTGTAATTCCTCAAATGAGGATTATAAAAGTTAGAATAACTAGTATTAGTTGTCTTTGCACATGTTTTATCTTCAAAAATACTCAAAAAAGAACTCAGATATACCACCTGGCCTAAAACCTGCGGACCTAAATCCAGTTCTTAGTCTCACCTAAAGTAGGCATAATGAATCAATGGGAACTTGACAAATCAACATTTATCTAAGTTCTATTGGTTCCATGGATCTATTCTAATTGAGACTCATAATTTGGATTCAGGGCAAATAGTGCATTCACTGATCAAAGGTTTATTGGTGAAGACAATTTGCTGGCATAAAACAGCAGTAACACAGGAAAACACCATCACAACCATAATTATTCCACTATCAGTTGAATATTTCTGTGCTGTAATGAGGAGCTCCCAGATGATGCTGTCATCTGTAAGTTTTCATTGCAAATTAACAGCTAGATTTAAACAGAAGCAGAAATGGCATAAATTTTATACACAACTCTACAGAAGCAAAAACAAAACAAAACACAGCAGGCAGAGTCAGCAGTTAGATGCTGCTAGTAGCTTGTTCAAGAACTTCAAAAAGAAATCTCCACATGACAAAGAAACAGCAGTAGGCTTGGGCAGATGCTGAACTCTCCCTCTTCCACAGCTAGAATATTTCTCATGCCAGATATTCATTACTGCTGTGTTTTTCTAAAGTGATGGAAAATCAGGCCTCTGAGTCTTGCAGATGTTGGTTTTTTTCTGTTGTATATCTTTATCTAAGAATATTTCTATTATGTGGGTCTACAAACATAAACAGTATCAGATGCCATATACAATATAAGGATAGCAATGGAAATGTAATACAAATGCAATTTAGAATGAAACAAGAATAAAATAAGAACCAGACTTAGAATGATAGTGGCAAGCTGTGTGGCCCATGCATTCAAAGCCAGAAAGCTGACAAAATGCTTTAAAATATGAAGAGACAATTCCACAACATCACAAAAACAGAAAGACCCATGCTCCTTTGTGCAAATGTTTCCCAACAGTCAGAAGGCATTCCACAGAAGCTTAACCTACTCAAATTCCCCACTGGCCTGATTGAGGTTTTCTCTTCTCCCCTTTAGGGATAGGAAGGGTGTTGTTTGGTTTTTGCTACTTCTGCAAAACTCAAAGTCTACAGATACCTGTATCTTGTGGATACTTCATGTCTCAATTATAAGTACTGGATCCAAGATCTGGTTAGCAGAAATGTAGCTCATTCGTTGACAGGACTTCCTTAACACCACAGACTTAAAATTAAACTATCCAGATTTGAAGGCTATGAAGAATAGGCAGGAGAAGGTCACTAGCCAACCAGTTCAACCCTACGCCCTGTCATATGGATCATTAAATTTGTTTATAATTTCACCCTACGGCTAAGCTGTTAAATAAAATCCCAATCCATACCTGCGCCACAAGACCTGTAACTTGTGTGCTATTTTCACAGAGTGACGTTAATGAAAATGTACTGGCTCTTGATATATTTTGCTGTAGGAAATCTCATGGTGTGTTCATTTGCACTCATAGTCTTAATTACTTGGTTTCAGACCAAATAAAAAAGTGGCAATATTTTGCTAAATTATTGATAGCAAAAAGAAACACTTATCTAAATGACCACACACAAAAGTCAGAAGGATAGGGACAACTTTGAAACTGACTTAATTCTTTACTTTTTAATTCTAGCACACTTCTGAACTGCTTTTTAAAGCTTATAAATTTGCATTCCCCCTTAAATGCATGTTTTTCTATCTTAAATATAGTGCTTTGTT
This sequence comes from Anolis carolinensis, assembly GCF_035594765.1. Taxonomy (NCBI): domain Eukaryota; kingdom Metazoa; phylum Chordata; class Lepidosauria; order Squamata; family Anolidae; genus Anolis; species Anolis carolinensis. The sequence goes on from NC_085841.1 coordinate 248,650,624, forward strand.
TCAGATGCCCTGACGGAAATGCTATTAAAACTTTCCTGCAAGGAGCACTGTCTTTTATGTTTCAACTGTATTGTTTTTAATTGGTTTTATTGTGAGTCGCTTTGAGTGTCTTTTAAGAGAGAAAAAGTGGGATAGAAATAAAATAATCATAATAATAATGGGAACCACGAAGTCTGAGGATAGCTTTTATTGCTCATAACCATCTTCTAAATCAAGGATAAATATCTTTGGTCTGTTTCTTGATTGTGCTAAAATATTAATTTTATTATTTGGAAGCTGCCCTAAGTCCCTCCGGGGAGAGAGGGTGGGTTAAAAATGAAGTTTTATTATTTTATTATTATTGATTTCCAAAAGACAATTAAGCAACAATATTATTAAAAACATTGCAAAACATTTAAGGCATTAAAAAACAAGCCCTATAAGGAGCTGCTTAAAGAGCTGGGCATGTTTAACCTGCAAAAGAGAAGGCTGAGGGGAGACATGATGAGGGCCATGTATAAATATGTAAGGGAAAGTCATAGGGAGGAGGGAGCAAGCTTGTTTTCTGTTGCTCTGGAGACTAGGACACGGAACAACGACTTCAAACTACAGGAAAGGAGATTCCACCTCAACATTAGGAAGAACTTCCTCAATGTGAGAGCTATTCATCAGTGGAACTCTCTGCCCCAGAGTGTGGTGGAGGCTCTTTCATTGGAGGCTTTTAAACAGAGGCTGGATGGCCATCTGTAGGGGGTGTTTTGAATGTGATTTTCCTGTTTTTTGGCAGGGGGTTGGAATGGATGGCCCATGAAGTCTCTTCCAACTCCATGATTCTGATTCTATATGTTGCACAATAATTACCAGTATCACTCCATGAATGGTAGCTATTATTTCAACTTCCTTCATATAGACTTCCCGTATTGTTTTCCATATTAGTTAGATCACTGTATGAACTTGTTTATTAACAAATAGATAGATGGTTTTCATAGAAAATCTGTTTGTGCTAGAGGATTTGGGAGCTTGTTCGGGTTCACATTCTCAGCTGACATGGTATACTGGCTTGATGTCAAGAGCTTACTCCATTTGACATTTTGTCCCAGGACACATCCAGTGGCACCACTGGAAGGAAGGCCTGATACTAGGAGGCTTCTCATTCAAGATAAACCCCACCACTTCCCAAACACAAAAGGTTTGAATGATTCACAAGATGGGGGCACAAGAGAGAGAATTGGTCTAATTATGCTTTGTATCAGTAAGAGTAAGAGTACTGTTTGTAACAAGGAAAACAAGAGTAGAGCTTTGTAAATGCAATTGTATACTTCTGGAGAAGGAACAACTCACATGGATGGAAAAACAGACAAAAAATTATGGACATTTTATGAAAAAAAAATAGCCAAGCACCATGTGCAGTACCATAATGAACTTGTGATACATTGGTTGAATTTCCCTTTCACCCCTCCAAGAAACTTCTGTGTGTTCATGGCTCTCTTGCTCACTCAAGCTCCAGAGTAATGAGAAACTGTGGCTGTAAAAGACAACATCCTTAACTGGCATCTCCTGGCATCCCTGACCATCAGCCAATGGTTAGGAATCCTGGGAGGAGAAGTCCAAAACTCCTAGAGCAGTGGTTCTCAACCTGTGGGTCCCCAGATGTTTTGGCCTTCAACTCCCAGAAATCCTAACAGCTGATAAACTGTCTGGGATTTCTGGGAGTTGTAGGCCAAAACACATGGGTATCCACAAGTTGAGAACCGCTGTTCTAGAGAATCAAAGTCTGAGGACAACTTATTTATGCAATGTGACTATAGCACTGCATCCTATGGAGCAGCTAGTTCCTGTGCCATCATCACTATAGGGCTAGACCAGGGGAGCCCTTTTTGAAGCAAAAGTTTCTCATGGAGCCCCATGTTTATACAGTATTATATTATATTATATTTATTCAGGCATGAGCAAACTTTTTGATGCATTATGTTTTAAAATTTGCCAGACAGGCTGGGACATTGGTAGATGGATGGAGAGTGTTTGTGTGAACTAACTGGGAAAAAAAATGAACTAATTCCTATGCACACTGCACATATCTCATTTGTAGTGCAAAAAAGGGAAGAAAAAACAATACAATATTTAAAATGAAGAACAATTTTAACTAACATAAACTTAACAGCATTTCAGTAGAAGACCCCAGGGGACATCCAGTCCAACCCCCCTTCTACCATGCAGGAAAAGCACAATCAAAGCACCCCCAACAGATGGCCATTCAGCCTTTGTAACAACAACAACAACAACAACAACAACAACAACAACAACAGTAAAAATAATAGGAACGACCCAAAGAGCCATTCTGTCCAATCCCCTTCTGCCATGCAGGAAAAGCGCAGTCAAAGCACCCCCTGAGCAGTGGAAAGGAAATAGGTTTTTGGAAGCAAGGAAAATGTGAGGGAAAGGATCCTGGTGGCGATGAAGGTGAGAAAAAAAAGACTTCTAGCAATGAAAGGGCTGAGAGAAAAGTGCTTTTGGTGGCAACAAGGGGGGAGGGGAGAGGGAGTAGAAGGAAAGAGGAAGAAAAGCTTGGAGGGGAGGAGGAGGGGGAAACAATGTAGCCCCTCGGTATACTTTGCAGAGGCTAAGGGCTCAGCAGAGCACACTTTGAGAACCACTAGGCTAACAGAGGCATAGCAGGAAATAAACTGGGGCTGAGCAATTCAAAATATGGCAAAATGAAGTGGTATTACTTGGCATTAATACTTGATAATTGTCAAATGATGGCCTTGTTGCTAATCCCTCCCTGCAATTTGTTAAATCCTTTGTCACCGTGATTTCCATGAAGTGGCAACTTTCACAATTGACTGTTCCTTATATAAAACATGGGTGGTTTCTTGACAATATGTGTGTCATCAACCAGCCATGTTTAACATGACGAACACATGTGTACAAACTCAAATGGAATGGGCTCTTTGAAACACAGGTGATATTGTTTACTTTCAGGAATACTCTGACCTATGGTATTCCTATATAGCAAATTTGCCACTGCATTGTTAATTCTCCCCAAGCAGATGATGACGACGTCAAAGATTTTCCATATCTCGGCTCAACATCAAATTAAAATGGAAACGATACTTAGGAAATCAGAAAAAATTAAGGCTTGGAAGGGCACCTGTGAAGGAATTAGGAATATCATAAAATATAGAGATGCATATCCACTGTCGAATTAATGCAGGTTGATACCCTTTTAACTGCCATGGCTCAATGTTATAGAATCTGCCCTCTAAGGCAGAGAATGTTAAAGATTTTGTAAAACTGCAACTCTCATGATTCCATAGTATTGAGCCATGTCAGTTAAAGTAATGTCAAACTGCATTAATTCTACAGTGTAGATGCACTCAGCTATGATTGCTGCTTAACAAATACAAACTCAAACTCATCTTAGAAACACAGAACTAATTTCTAGTTTGGTTTCTGAACAATTACAATTAACTGAACTTCCTTGGAACACTATTACTTCTTGTAACTTATAACCGGTGCCACAAATCATGATGAAATATCCTGAAGTGGAGGTACAAGCTCTTTATTTTGTACTTTAGGCTTCCAGTATTAGTTAATCCCCCAGGAAATGAATGATCAAGAAGTTTAGAAGTAATCCTCAATCTAGTCCCATTAAAATGAAATCAGAATTTATCCACAAGAATTAAAAAAGATAACATGCAAGATCCAAAGCCTTCCATTTTTAACAGTGTTATATTAGTCAAATATTATACTGCACAGAGGAGGACACTTTTGTTATATAAAACAAAGGGATAGTGGCTGTCCAATATTTCAGGAAAGGTCAATAGGGAAAGAAGAAAAATAAATTCATTGGAAATGTTCCTCTCTAAAAACCCTTCATTACTGTGAACTAACTAGACGTTATACATGCAAATAGAGCAAGGCAGTTGTTTGTCTTTGGGAAGTAAACAAGGAAGAGATTCATACTGCTGAAACAAATATAACAAAAAAAGTCCTTTGACAGGACAGTATGATGCAAAAAAGGGGAACCATTGGACAGTGTTTTCTATTTAGTTCTATTTTTAGAAATACAGTAGACCATAGTTTATTTTGGACTAAGGATCTGCTCCAAATCACAACATAGCAAAGAACAGCTGATGTGCTAATAATTATGCATAATTAAGAAGGCCTAAATGCAGAAACATAATCAGAGAGACTGCAGCTATTCTCCACAAAATAATTATTCTGAATATACAGTAAGATGAGCACATGCACTCTGGCTTACAGTCAGATTTGGATCTTACTTCAAACAAGTGAATCCCTATGACTTGAGTAAGACCCTGTGTGGCCATCCAGATGTGGAATGTCTTCCAGAAGCGGGTTGAGGTGTCTATCACTCTTAGCTGGAATAGGCAATGGTGAAGAACCATGAGAATTAGAATCCAAATATGCAGCGTTACACATTTTCTATCCTGGGTTTAAAGTCCAGTATGAGATTTTGGAAAAACCTGGCCTTTTTTTTCTTTGGCAATTTACTCTCTTTTAAATCTTTGGTGGGTGAGATGCTGACTGTAATTGGAGAAGAAACAGGTCCCTCTCTTTCATTTTCAAGATGGATTCTAACTTAAGTAACCTGTTATAAGACAAACCTAAAGCACAATTGAGCTCAACAGTCGAAGAGGAAGCAGGTAGCCTTCTTAGCTCAAGGTAAGCCTTGTCTCTTAGAGTGCACCAGAAAGCTGGGGTTTGTTTGTCTATTGTTGTTTAAAGGCTGGGTACTAGTTTTTAAGGTGGTGAGTGTGTTGTTAAGGCTTTGTGGTCGTTCTGCTTAAGATCTTATGTTTAAGGCTATGTGCTTGAGGGGATGAAACTTTAGCTCTGTGCTTGAGAGGCGGAGCTTCTGCCATGTGCTCAAGGGGCAGAGTTTCAGCTAGGTCATCTCACCTTTCTGGGGGCAGAGACAGCAGTTGAGCTCCAGTGTCCAAAGAGGAAGCAGGCAGCCATCTTTGCTCAAGATAAGCCTTGTCTCTTAGAGTGCACTCTTAGATAATGGGAGACCTGGAAATTCTTTGATAATTGAGTTCAGGCACAACATCCTGTGCACTTGTGAGGATTTGTTTCACATCCATGCAAAAACATATATTTAATTGCTTTTGATATCTACATACAAATTCAGTGCTCTGCAATCCAGTTTCAATGGAGTCATCAATACAATACCCATAAATGCTTGTGAAAGTTAATGAATCAATCTCCTCCTAACTAACAGAGTATGGTTAGGTTTTCAGCAAGGGTCAAGAAACCTACATTAATGTAACCAGAAAAACAAGGATAAAGATTATGCAAGCTCTGAAGTGAAGAGAAAAAGATGCTTCCTGTTTCAAAATCCCTAATCTTTATGACTTCAATTTTAATCCAGGAAAATATCCTGCTTATCACTAAGACTAGAAATTTCTTATTAAAGAATTAGGGAATGTCTTGGGACCCAGGGGCATTGCTAGGGCTCGGCCATGAAGCATTGGCTGAGAAAACACTTCTAAGGCTCTGCAGCTCTTCTCCAGAGTCCTTGGTTTTCATTCCAACATAATGGACATAAAAGCGGCAATGTTAAAGGTGGGCTGAAGCCGGAAAATGTAGGATTGTCTGCTCTCACGTGCTGCAGCAACTTTTGTCAATATCCCACACCAACAAAGCAGTTAAGCTTAGAAAAGGGCCCCTGCGTTGCTAAGAAAGAAAGAAAGAAAGAAAGAAAGAAAGAAAGAAAGAAAGAAAGAAAGAAAGAAAGAAAAAGGAAGGAAGGAAGGAAGGAAGGAAGGAAGGAAGGAAGGAAGGAAGGAAGGAAGGAAGGAAGGAAGGACGGAAGGAAGGAAGGAAGGAAGGAACGGACCAGATGTGGAAGACAGGACAGAAACTGCAAGCCAGTGGGTAGTCCCAAGAAGAGGAGAAACACTGAATGAACTGCAAAATAATAAGGCATCACTTAAGTATATTCCACACCATGGAGTAGGTCTAAATCAAATGGGACTAGAAACTGGATTTAGGCCAAAGACAGGTGCATGGGGAAGAGAGGGGAAAAGGAATTTATTGCCTGAAAAATATTTTCTATTCATTGACAGCAGGAGATCTTTCTTTGAGTTTGTGTGTGCACGCACTTGCGTATGTCCCCCATTCTACACTGTGACACACATGTTTTCACGAATCCTCAGTGTTCCAAATCACATGAAAACTTACCACACACAGAGTGAACACTTTTCTTCAGGAAGTTGCTCACCAAATGAAAAGAATAATGGAAATAGCTATTGTGCTCTTGGGTGCTTATTTCATATCAATTGAATAGGTTTGCCTTTCTACAAATATGAGTATGTATAAAGATTTGGAGGTATAGGAGATCCAGAGATCTCACTACTACATAAACAACCCCTTTTCCTGCTTCTTTCCTCAATCCTTTTCTTCTAATCTAACGAGGCTGAATTATAAAGAGCGATTGCCAATCTCAACACAACTTATAGCAAGACTGACTATTGAACTGACTTAGAGTAGTCAATAAGGGGCCGGGCTGTGGCGCAGCTGTTGAGCAGCTGCCTTAAATCACTCTGACCATGAGGTCATGAGTTCGAGGCCAACCCGTGGCGGGGTGAGCACCCGTCAATTAAAAATAAAAAATAGCCCCTGCTCGTTGCTGACCTAGCAACCCGAAAGATAGTTGCATCTATCAAGTAGGAGATAAGGTACCACTTATAAAGTGGGGAGGCAAGATTAACTAATTTACGACCTGGAATGAGGAAGTGCCGTCAGTGTGGATGATGAAGCAGCTGCTTCCCCCTGTGGCCAGAATCGAACATCCCCTCAGAAGAACGTTAACTTGCCTTTGCGTGTGTCTCTCAGTCTCTGTTTGATGTGTTTATGGGCATTAAATGTTTGCCCTATGTGTGTTATAATGTGATCCGCCCTGAGTTCCCTTCGGGGTGAGAAGGGCGGAATATAAATACTGTAAATTAAATAAATAAATAAATAAATAAATAAATAAATAATAACCTCTCATAAATCCTGTCAACTTGGCTGTTACTCCCATTGTACAGTGGTCAACCACTGGATCATACCTGGACATAACAGGATATCAACCCAATTCTGGATAATATGAAATCTCACCTTAAGTATTAATTCACCAGTCAGTATACCAAGAATTAAATAAAACAACTGATGTAATGTATGAAATTATGCATAATTATGTATAAGCAATCTATCTACCAGACTGTTAATCAGACTCTCTGGCAAGATTGCTTTGCATTATTAACACTGCTGTAAGCCATTACTGCAACCCTCCTATAACAATTCTCCTTGCTGATTTTCTAAACAACACATTGTTTTTATATTGCATTTAGTTAAGGGAGAACAGATCAAATATCACCTAGACTAAGATACTGCAATCATATAACTTTACTAACTATAGTGACAGAGAACTAGGAAATATCAGGTTCAGAAGTTCCAGTTTTATCTCCTAAAACATTACAGCAGAATCCAGCAAGATAATACAGATAAGAAAAAGCAACTGATACACAACAAAGTTTTCTGCTACATAGCACTTATTAGCCACAACACATCAATTTCCCTCTTCTCTGTAATCTGTTATGGAGAATCAAATCTTGATCCAGCAGCAGAACAAACTAAGAATAAAATCAAGTTTCAAGAGAAAAAACAGCAGTCTTCTGAAATAAGATGAGGAGGAGAAGCAGACACCAGACAGCAGAAACACTGGCTTCTTAAGCCAAAGATGGCTAACATGAATGCCTCTGAAATGAAACACAGCCCCCCCCGGGGGGGGGGGGATCAGCAAGCTGTATGCCTTCATTATAAATGAAAGCTTCACAGATAAGGAACTAACACATATTCTTGATACTATGGAACTGGGCTCAGGAAAACACATAGTCTTGATACTATGGAACTGGGCTCAGGAAAAGGAAAAAAAAAAACACAACTCCAAGTCCACAGAGGGAAAAACTTCCTTTTTACATATTTCTTGGCTGTCATTCACTTGAACATCCCAAATACATTTATCCCTCAACAATGTTATGCTTGAGACTGCAATCTTAACACACTGACTATGGGTTAGCTCCAAATAAACGTATTTAGAATTGTACTGTTGAATAGATATCACAGGCTGCAGCAAGCTATTACGCTTCTAGTGCCTTCCCCAGATAAGTTCATCACATTGGTTTAAAAAGACAGGCAAACACACCAAAATCATTCCCACAAATTATAAGGTATTCAGCTCCCTGGTATGGCATTACTTTATTCCAGTAGAGCTTTTCTGTATTCACACAAAGAGCCATTTCTTGCTTTTTACTTCCCTTCTACAGCTACTATAGATATGCTATTTTCAGAAACTTCCCCCTCCCCCTCATGCCAATGTTGCTGGGGGGGGGGGGGTGCAAATCCACTTGCAAAGTGTCAGGGGGAAAATGCTTTTTATTGCAGTGACACAAGATGTGCTCACTAATTTGTAGCCCACTTTGCATTCCTTCCATCGTTTCTTAAGCAAAATGCCTACCTTTGTTGGCAGTCATGATCTGCTGTGGTCCTGCAAGGTAAGCCGAGCACTGGATCTGAACACAGTCCTTCCCTGTGCAAGTGCATGCAATCTCTCCTCAACTTAAACACCAGTTAACTCTCCACCCTCTTTGAGCCAGCGCAAGGAGTACTGGCTCTTCTCCTCCAAAATAAAAGCCTTCTCTGCAGATACAGAAGCAAGACTTGTCCTGTTTAGCACAGTCTCTTCAGTACCAGACAGGATTCACAGAAACACAGCATATTTTCCTCAGCTCTCATGTCTTTGAACAGAAACTTAGCTGGAATAATAAGAGGGATTTCAAGACTGTACTGTATTTATTTCCAAGTACTGAAAGACCTACAATTCAAATAGACACAGATCACAGCACACCAATATTCTTTTACGCTCCAATGTTTTCCTGTTGTTAAATTCCATGAGGGTATCAAGATACCAGCATAATGAATTCAGAAATTACAATATTTTCCTTTTTTCCATGTCAAAATATGTAACTGAAAGCATGCATTTCAAATTAAGTTTTTTATTGTTTTAACATCCATATTTTCATAAATACCTTTTCTCCAGTAACCTTTAAGCTGTATCACATTGATTCATAGGCATGACAAGATCCAGACTAGACGGTTGCCTTCCTTCTTTACAATAAAAATTAAACTAAAATGCTTTTTTCAGCTATTGAATCACAATCCAAGACACTTTGAAATAACTATAAATCATATGAATTGGCTCCTTCCTATCCATCTGTGGATATTCAAACAAGAATCTATGTCGACAAACAAGCCAACTACCTTTGGTTTATTTTAGAGACCTATCACATTCCATTTGTATTGTGTTACTTGTTCCATTCTATTCCATGTATCTCTACATGAGAACAAATGTGCTGGGTGCATTTTGCAACTACAGTGGGTTCTCAGTTAACTGGAACTCAAGCAATTCGAATCTCAACCATCCAGCAAAAAATTGAAGAATCAATATTTTAAATAAAAACTGCTTTTAATACAGTAAAACAGTGTTACATACAGTTAAGTTTGTCTTTTTGTCTTAATTTGCTTTCATTACTGTATTTCAATATTAATATCAAGCCAATAAAGAGTTTATGGTATGGTATAGTATGGGGTATAGTATTAGGCCTATTTTTATAGTATCTTTCAAACAACTATATTTATCTGGCATCCCCACAGGTGACAATCCCCACGAGTGACAATTAACTGACGCACCTCAGACTACCCAAAATTTAGCGGCATATGCCAGTTCTTCTACAGATTTGCCACACAGCCTGCCAGCCCCCATCCTGCAACATACATCTACTTCCAGTGGGGCTCTGAGGCAAAACTGTAGAGGAACTGGCATATGCTGCCGCATGTTGCATTAGCAACAATGGGGAGAAGCCAGGTGGTAGGCACTTCTCCCTGTGGTTTAGGGTTAGGGGTAATTCGGGCAATGTGGTGTGTGGGACAACAGGTTCCCCATGCCTCATGGCAGGCAATGCTGGATTCACCACAATCCATAGGGATTCTGGCGGCAAATATGATTAGGTTCTGTACTTTTGTATTTTACAGCTAACTCACATGTATTTCAAACAGGTTGCATCCCCTGTGCTTATAAGAAGTGCAATCAATTTTGATATGAGATTACATTGTATTCGTGTTTTGGGCTTCAAAAACTGACACGAACACAGAACATACATGGTTCAGAACATACAAGGAAACTTTTGTTGAACTCAAACCAAGAATAATGTACCAAAGGTGGTACAGAATTGATGGAAAATCAAGAGGAGTGAAGCACGAGAGGAGTACTCATCCCAGATGTTGATTCCTGCCACCATAAACCATAATTTATGAAGCCTAAGATATCTATCTGAAACAGGCCTGCTCATACTTTCCCGTTTGCAATTTAAGAGGTGAATCACTTAGCTCCGCCTTTTCATTTCTGCCCATGACAGAATTACAACACTGGATAGTGAAGTGAAGTTACGTAGACCTAGAAGGACTTGGAAAGTTGCTTTTTAAACATCACTATTGACTACATTTGAAATCCTTTATAATTGCCCTCTACCTCACCTACCTATGGCAAGAACTACTTCATGGGCAACTAAGACTCATTTAAAACGAATGAGCACAATTCTAAAACTCAAAACAGTAAAGCTGGCATGCCAAGAGGGGGAAATTATTCAGATATTTTACTATATTCTTGTGTATGAGCCAACCAGCCCAGACCATGAAACATATAAACATCCTCCGTGTACAGTGATGCCAAGAAACACTGTCAATGGTGGAAGTCCAGGGGGCAAAGTTTTCTAGCAGCTAATGCAACAGCTTTCTGCCCTTCAGAAGATAGGAGGGAAAGCTTTTTATGATGAGAACTCTTGTAAGGTTGGGGATGTACCACTGTAACCGTTCCAAAAACCAGTTTTAAACAACTATATGAAGTTGTACATGCTTCTCTTTCGCAGGACTACAGATTAGCAACCTTAGAACTAGGACAGTATTAGTTCTGTACAGTAACTCATACTGAAAGGCTCCCACTTCCTTCATCTTGCAACCAATTAATATTTTATGTACCATGCCCACAGCAACAAGCTTGTCTTAATTTTTTTTTCATTTTGAAAATATATTTCTTGGAAATGTAAACATAGCAGAAGTGCATTTCACTAATTAAAAACAGCAGTTGTGGAAAAATAATTAGTTTTCCAAAAGCCTGTGGTGAAGAAGAAGCTTGCAATTTCTGCATCCACAGACTTACAGATAGTTCATTAACACACACACACACACACACACACACACACACACACACACACACACACACAAATACACAAAACCACCAAGAAATCCAAGAGGCAGCTTAGCTCTATTTTCTAGCTATGAGGGACTGAAAAGACCTCCTTGTAACCTAGCAACAAGCAGCACATCCACCAGATGAAATCCTACATCGTGTTATATAAAGTAAAGCCCACTTCAAGTTGCAATTTGCCCCCTCCAACAGGCATTTTTCTCATAATGCTATTAAAGCTTAAAAACAAAGTCCCCACAGATAAGAACCTTACAGTTGGTATTTCTTAAGATCTATTTGAAGAAAATGCTGATGCACGACAAGAAAGGAGGGAGAAGGACTGTTGGTTCACCTACTCCATGAACTCAGATGGGGTTATACTATATATGTATGTGTGTGTGTGTGTGTGTGTATCTCTCACAACAAAAATATTGGCATAAAACCAACATGCTTCCTATTGGACTAATGATTCCCATCCATCAGACTTCTCTATACAGTGGGAACAATACTTTTTTTCTGCCTAGTTCACAGGCAGAAAAAATGAAATGCAAAGATACAGAATGGGGGATGCCTGGCGGGCAACAAGTTAAACATGAACCAACAAAGTGATGCAGCAGCGAAAAAAGCCAATGGGATTTTGGCTTGCATAAATAGGGGTATAGCGTCTAGATCCAGGGAAGTCATGCTCCCCCTCTATTCTGCCTTGGTCAGGCCACACCTGGAATACTGTGTCCAATTCTGGGCACCGCAGTTGAAGGGAGATGTTGACAAGCTGGAAAGTGTCCATAGGAGGGCGACTAAAATGATCAAGGATCTGGAGAACAAGCCCTATGAGGAGCGGCTTAAAGAGCTGGGTATGTTTAGCCTGCAGAAGAGAAGGCTGAGAGGAGACATGATAGCCATGAACAAATATGTGAGGGGAAGTCATAGGGAGGAGGGAGCAAGCTTGTTTTCTGCTGCCCTGCAGACTAGGACATGGAACAATGGCTTCAAACTACAGGAAAGGAGATTCCACCTGAACATCAGGAAGAACTTCCTCACTGTGAGAGCTGTTCGGCAGTGGAACACTCTTCCCCCGGACAGTGGTGGAGGCTCCTTCTTTGGCACTTTTAAGCAGAGGCTGGATGGCCATCTGTCGGGGGTGCTTTGAATGTGATTTTCCTGCTTCTTGCAGGGAGTTGGACTGGATGGCCCATGAGGTCTCTTCCAACTCTACAATTCTATGATTCTATGACTGTATAGTTGTTGAAATCTAACTACTGAGGCTCATAACATCCCATTAGAGAATATGAAGTGTTCTTTATTACAAAAGATGTACTCTTCTTTCCAAGTGCAGTTCTTAGAAAACTAAAACTGCTGGGGTTCGTTCCAGGATCCCCCATCTATCTTCTCTATATATAAAAATGTAATGTTCCGTTTTACTATGGAGTAAACAACAAAACCATTGTACCAAATCACACCAAATTTGGCCACAAAAGACACAGTCATCCAGTCTATGTCTTTCGAACAGAAAAACCTAGAAACATAAAGCCCAAATTAGCAGACAAGAAAGAGCGGTTTTCCCCTTTTAGAAACGGCTCAGAAAGGTAGGCCCCGCCCCTTTAGGCCCCGCCCCTTCGTATCCTAGCAATTCCCTCAGCCAAAATAGCACCCAGGGCACAGGCAGAGTGCACTTAGGCCTCATCCACACTGCCTATAGAATACAGATTATCGGATTTGAACTGGATGATATGGCAGTGTAGACTGAAGTCCCTCCCACACAGCTATAAAACCCAGCATGCCAAGACACATAATCCACAGTATGTGCTTTGAACTGGATTATCTTGAGTCCACACTGCCATATAATCCAATTCAGTGTGGATTTTATACAGCTGTGTAGAAGGGGCCTAATATAATCCAGTTCTAAGCAGATAATAGTAGATTGTGGTATAATAATACAGAACAATATAATCTCGTAAATCAGGACAGAAAATAAAGAACAACACTCTGAAAACAGGGAAATTCCAGACAAAGGATACCTCCCAACAAAGGATTCCCCCAGGCAGGAAGTATCCAGGCTTTGAAGCTGCAAGGCCATTAAATGCTAATCAAGGTGACTAATTGCAGCATTCATACTTGCTGCACCAAGACTATTAATTGCCATTCAACCTGGGCAACCAAGGATTCCACAAGGTAGAAAGCAGCCAGGCTTGCAAGCAGCAAGACTATTCAGTGCAATTCAAGCTGGCCAAACAATGATTCCCCTACAAAGCAACTCGCCATGCTTCAAAGTGGCTCTTTGATTGATGGTGCTACTCCAGCTCGCCAAACAAGAATTCCCCTAGCTATAACACAGCCAGGCACTGAAGCTGCAAGGCTATTCAGTGCAATTCAACCAGACCAACAAAAGGTTAACCTTGGTAGAAGGTGGCCAGACTTTGAAGCAGCGATACTACTCTCTACTATTGAAGTTGACCAATCAAAGATTCCCCTAGGTAGCAAGCAGCCAGGCTTTGAAGTAGTGAGGCTATTCATTACAATCTAGCAGCCCAAAAAAACCATTCCCCTAGAATGCAAGTACCCAGCCTTCCAAGCAGCAAGCCTATTCCGTTGCATTCCAGCTCACCAAACAAGGATTCCCATAAGAAGAAAACAGTCCCCTTTCCCCCTCAGGAGAGAGCACCCTCTGCGAGAGGAAGAGGGCCAGAGGCTTCGGAAGGTCTCCTCAGCACGAGAAGGCAGAGGATGGCCAGTGAAAGAGAGGAATGGAGTCCCAAATGGTTCCGAGATGCACCACGCCTCAAAGGACCTCTCCCCACCCGGGGAAGCACCGGACGGGAGGCAGAGGGGGCAATGGAGCCCAACCAGCTTCCCCCTAAACTTGAGAAGGGAGAGGGTGGGGGACCCAGAGCCACACAGGTTCAGACCTCCCCTCGCCCTGGAGAGCAGTGGATGGTATGTATACATGGCTCTTATGTCGCCTTGCAACCTTCTCTTCAGCAGGTAAACAGAACCAACATTTTAAGATGCTCCTCAGTGGGATTATTCATCCTTTCAGTTGCCCTTAGGACACCTCCCACCTCAGAGTCATTACTACTACTACTACTAATATTATTACTATTATTAGTACTATTATTATTAGGTTGCTGTGAACCATGAAAATGAACAAAACCAGGCTCCCAACATTACACAACTTTACAACCAGGATAGTAAATAAAGAACAATACTCTGAAAACGGGAATACCAGACAGGAAACAACCAGAGCCAGCTAACACCTCCCAACAAAGGACACTCCTAGGAAAGAAACAGCAAGACTTTGAAACGTCTGTACTTGTTTATAAGTTCACCTTACATATAAGTTGAGGGCAGGTTTGGGGACAAAATGTATGAATTTTGATAAGATCTGTGGAAAGGTTCAGGCTCATTTCTGGAAAAGGAAAAGCACCAAAGCCAGTTCAAAGGGTGAGCTGTCCCTATCCACTGCCGCAGTTTCCCCACCCAGGCATACAAAAAAGTCCAGAAGCAGCACCATTATGGAGAGAGTAGAGTATTGCTGCTTCTGTTAGGTTCTGTTGGGTTAGCTCTTGCCTTTTGTTACTATACTCAGAGAAGACAGTGGTCCCTTTTTTGTTTATAGTACTTGCATTCGCCAGTGTATAAGTCAACCCAAGATTTTGGATTGATATCTTGAGTAAAATCTCTAGACTTATACATGAGTATATAGGGTCATTTTGTCAACATCAAAGACAAACACACTGTTTATCCTTCACAGACTAAGGGATTGTGAATTAATCCAGAAGTGAGAAACCACCACTGTTCTCCACTATGAATCAAAGGAAAGTTACTATTTCTCAAATTTGTCATCCTTCCAGCAAGTTGGCCTTCAATATCACAAGAATCCTCAATGAGAGCCAAAAAATAATGGCCTGCAAGACAGACCAACCTACATGAACAGGAATGAGTAAGAATGGATCCACTTGAATAATCACAATGTAAACTACATTTTGCTCATAGAACTAAAGCAACTGATTTCAGGAAAGTAAAAGACACCAGACTCATGTTCTGAGGGTCCTAAGAGGACCCTCAGAAACCAACAATTATGTCTAATAGCAATTATATTTTTTATTAAATAAACACCCCCTCCATTTGCTACTTGATGTCAATCACAGCACTAAGAGACAAGTTTAGAGTAACACACAAAGCTCCTTTCTTTATTTAAGCAAAGTCATAGCATAGCCAACAGTGAGTAAACATAAGATCAATAACTGCACAGCTTGAGAAGCAACTGTGTCGAGTTTTGTTTTTACAGTGCTTCTTTCATCCAAGAGCCACTTAAATGCATTATTTACGAGAACAGCCTTCTTCAATATAGTATTCTCCAGAACTCCTGGCTACAAACAGCTAGCATAGTAGCACAAATGGTACTGTAATAATGGTTAATTGGAAAGCTGTTGTTTACATATTTTATCAAACACCAGTACTACAGACAATACAATTGTAGATAAGGTAAGTCCAATCTAATTATTAAAAGTAGCTCTTCAATCATCATCATCATCATCATCATCATCTCTATTTATATCCTGCTTTCCTCCCTAAACAGGGCCCAAAGCGGCTCACAGTATCTTAAATAAAAGTAACAATAAAACCAACTATAAATAGAACCTAAATAAACATTTTAAAAATCATTTAACAGATACAATTAAATTCAACCATATATATACACTTTTAAAAAAGGAAAGCCTCTATAACAAATACTCATACAACAAGATCAGTTCAGCCTTGTTCAATTTCAGTCAATCAGTGGGCCCTAAATTAAATATTATTTGATTTTTTTTCTTTCTATCCCATCCCCTTTACTTGGTTATGAAGCAATAGGAATCCACTGTCCTATCTTTTAATATCATTATAGTGCTTGGAAACATTAGAGTGTTTTCCCAATGATTTCAAATATGGTTTGAGCACAAGTTGTTTTGATCTGATCTTTTGTTCCTAAAATCATTCCGAAATCACTCACTATAACTGTCCATGCCCCTACAACCCAAGCTCTAGCATGAAACTAACAGTAGTGCTATTAAATTTCAAATAGGCTGAAAAACCAATCAGTCAATCAATGCAGGTTTTGCCAGAACTCCAAAGCAGAACCTTAGATCATTTCTGACTTAAGCATCTTGAAACTTTTTTTAAAAAAAAAGCTCAAGCTATTATATGTTTTGTGTGTTAATTCTAACCATTTGGTGCTGCAGAGTTGCTGAAACCAAGCAAATATGAACATTATTAGTAAACTATTTGATTGGGGGGGGGGGGGTCCAGTGTTTGTTACCCAGTTTCAAAAGTAATAGCAAACTATGGTTTGTTGCAACATATGAAATAACTAATTTTTTAAAGCATGCAAAAGAAGATACAGGAGAACAGAAACTGATGTTGTAGCATCAAAGTAAACAAATGGCTGTGTGGTGGTTTTTTCCTTCCTTTTCTCTTTGTTTTTCCAGCAAAGTATAGCATCAGGAAATTATTAACTAACTAGATTAGAAAATTTTGACTTTCATATGATATTGCTTGTAATACATTTCTATGATAAATGGAAAATACAATGTTTTTCTAAGGGGTGAAGGAGGGGAGAGAGGAAGATATTGCATCTTTTTAAAAGTCAACAAAACAAAACAAAAAAACCAACAACTCACCACCTGATCCCTGGATCATTGTTCCTGATTTTTGAACCTCGTCAAATTTTGTAAAAATGATATTCAACCTGATTTGAAAAGGAGATCATATTAGAATTGCAAAAACAAAACATAACAAACAAAACAGACATCAGAAAGTACATACTTTAACATTTTTAATTGGAAAATTATTATCAAAGAAGAATCCATCTCCTATCTAATACAGTAGTGAAAGGAGAAAGCGAAGACTGCTTGAGAAGAGCCTAAAACAAGCACCAGTTCCCTAGACCAGTGGCTCTCAGCCTGGGATTCCCAGATGTTTTTGGCCTACAACTCCCAGAAATCCCAGCCAGTTTACCAGCTGTTAGGATTTCTGGGAGTTTAAGGCCAAAAACATCTGGGGACCCCAGGTTGAGAACCACTGCCCTAGACACTCTCTGCCATTGTGTCACTTGTGGCTCTTTTAAATGCCTGGGTAGGAAGTTGAAGGTAGTGGCCAGGGGCCGCTGGTTCAAGAAGCAGCACTGGACTCAGCAAATCAGAAGAGATACAAGTTATTAAAGTGCTTTGATTTAGCAGCAGAAGAAAGAGAAATGGACTCCAAAGCAAACAAACAAACTTTTTCACTCACCGAGATTGTGGTAATCCTTTTTTGCTGAGATCGGCTCTTACACGTTCACCTACGTGTCTGTAGATTTCTACTAAACTATTTATTGCTGCGTCGCGAACCTAACAATACAAAATAAACAAATGGAACAAAATGTTCAAACTACTACACCACAGTGACTTTGAAAATATAAATTAAAGATAACCCATAACACTGATCTAATAGTTACCATGATTACCATCAATACAAAAAGTCCAACTCAATTTTTCTATAGGTTGGCATGATTAAACCACATTGGTTGCTCTGCACTCTGTCACTCAGTTCTTGATATATTTCCCATACACACATGTTCAAATCCCAATAAGGGGACATGTTGACATCAAACCAAATTCAGAAGCTGGCTTGTTACATTCCAAACACTGCACCCCAAATTTATAATTCCAAACTGGTAAATTTCAGAGTTAATCAACTTCAAATCCCAGATCATTTTGCAACTTTAAGGGAGGGAAGGAGACATATGTGTGCATAAAGCTGCACACATTTCAACTTGTGCACAGTGCTAAATCCCATCTTTGCATTATACATGACACAGGCCAGAATAACTGGATGCTTCTCCCCACACCTCTCTTCATACACTTATTTTGTGTGCAGATCAGGACATCCCAGAAAAAAACCAGCATGAATTATTCTCTTTGTGGTTACAACTGAAAGCCATTTACTGAATGACAATTGTATCAGCAGGGAGGGATGACCAGTAATTCCCTTCAAGCTTCTAGGAGTGCTGTTGGCCATTTTGCTAGATACAGAGTCATTTGGGGAGCCCTACCTTTACTTTCCACTGTGTAGACTTCTTTTTTTTCCAAAAGGAAGTGATTGCCTGATCACTTCCTGTGTTAAAACAAATATGAGCACAGACCCAGAACATCTGAAAAATTGGCAAGATGGCCAGTACCATCACCTTCAAGAGCGACTGAGAGTGCCTCTGGCCCCTTGAGGGCCAAATCTTGCCCCAAATCTCTGTGGAGCTGCAAGGTGTGGAAACAGGCAATGCATGTGTGGCCAACACATCCCTAATCCTACCTGTTGGACCCTTTTGATTCAATGGGACAAAGATATTAATGGCTGGGATAGATGCTAATAAAGTGAAAAAGCAAAACAGTGTTACCCTCCGTGCTGACTTAATAAGGACCTCTCCTCTTTCCCAACAACATTCTCTCAAATGTTTTGCCTTGTCATTTCCCTACATTGTCTTGCACCCTCTCTATATTACTCACTATTGCTAGCAAGGCAAAGAAACAAAACGGGTAAGTCTGATTCATCATGGGGGAAATTACTTCGGGTGAGGAGAGAGTGAAGAGAGAAAAAACAATGATGACTTAACATTGGTGGGAAAAAAAGACTGAAGCATCTCATCCAGTTATAAAGACAATAGCCTCTTATCCTCTAGCATAGAGGCTAGTATTGTGACAGATTTGTAATACAAGCAGGGTGACAGATTTGTCTATAGTTATATGATTATCCCACGATTTATTTTATAAGGCTGCCACACTGACTAAGTACATTCACAAAAACCCTGAGCTTCCCAACTTTCAATATGCTTGTTTATTTAACCAATAGTCTACTGCAAGCAATGACAAGAGCACCAACTCTTGGCAGATGAGAAACTCAGTATAAAAATCAAGCTGAATGACAAAGAAAGTAGTTTTTTCTTTGGCAACCAGCACAAAAATATAGTTGGATGCTTTGGGCTCCTACACCTTGTGTATTGCTGAGCTTGGCCCCCATGTGAACCGTCCCAATTCCCTTCAGGGAGATAGGCAGGATATGAGAATAAAGTTGATGTTGTTGTTGTTATTATTAATTTAAGTTGTTTTATAATTTATTGAGTGGTTTTTGATGTGATTCTATGTTATTGTCAGCACTGGATGTTTGCCACTTTGTATGGGTGGGATATAAGAACACAGTAGTTATTATTACTGTGATGATTATTATGATTATTATTATTAATCTAAGTTGTTTTATAATTCATTTGGTGGTTTTTGATTTGTTTATATATTTTTGCCGGCATTGAATGTTTGCCACTGTGTATTTTGTTGTAAGCCGCACTGAGTCCCTTCGGGGAGATAGAGCCGGCTATAAATAAAGTTTCATTCCTACATTCATTCATTCATTCATTCATTCATTTATTCAAAGTTGCTTATTTTAAGGTGGGGTGGGAACTGTCAAATTTCTATGATTCAGATCGTTGTGAAAATGTGGGTGTTACGTGGGCCACGATGCTCCTTTTGTCGCTATAGATCACCTTGCATGCAACTTTAAGGGTAATTTTTCCTATTTAATTTTTTTTCTTCAGGAAACACACAAGTTCGATATATTGCTACTTCGCTGTACCTATATAATTTTTTTTTTCTTTTTGTAGATCTCAGCTTTCCTAATTTGGACTGACACACTAATCCACCTTTGAGCAGCGCTGAAAACACTTCCTAGGAGGGGGCTCTAACTTGAAATAAAGGTTAAAATAAAAACATACGCCCTGGGATTAGACATTAGAGCATTCATCCTGTTAGGGAGCATTTCTAGACCTCACAACAGCAGAGGCATCTTCTTTACTCTTTTCCCCATTTCTCCCTGTCCAGCCTGCCATGCCTCCTATTTCTTCCATCTCAGACCCATTGTGTCCTATGGCTCCTTTCCGACTCTCTGGGCCCAGCAGGCCTCAAAGTGCTCTCTCTGTCTCCATGGCAACGGTACATAAACAACAAGCATTGGATGGCAGAACAAGGCCGATACCCTTGCTCTAGAGCAGGCGGCTCTCCGGGTGTTTTGGACTTCAACTCCCACCATTCCTAACAGCCTCAGGCCCTTTCCTTTTCCCCCTCAGCCGCTTAAGCGGCTGAGGGGGAAAAGGAAGAGGCCTGAGGCTGTTAGGAATGGTGGGAGTTGAAGTCCAAAACACCCAGAGGGCCGGAGTAAGCCCATGCCTGCTCTAGAGCAAGGGTAGAAAACATCCGCTCCTGGGACTCAGTTTTCAGTCCGGCAACGTTTGGAGGGCTACACAACTCCCAACCTATTTTAAGGGAAAGAAGTGCATGGAGGGGGCAAACCAGGGATATCCAAATGTGCTTTCATGCACCTTCCCCCAAACAACTCACCCATACCTTTCTAACTGTCACTGTCCAAGAGTATAACTGACCATCGGGAAGGTTCTGGAACATGGATTCCTGCTACTTATGCATTCCATCAATATAAAAGTCACCTCTTCTGGAGGTCTTTAAGCATCCGTCAGGAGTGCTTTGGTTGCATGTTCCTGCATGGCAGAAGGGGGTTGGACTAGATGACCCTTGTGCCCTCTTCCAATTGCCTTCTGACCTGGCAGTCTTTTTTGCAAAACTTCAATTGCATCGCTTTTTAGAGGGATGATATTAAATTGCGTGGCACTTTGCCAGTTGTCTCCAAAGCCTCTGGCTCCTTGGACTTTGAAGTTTAATTTAATGGGTTTTGGTGCCCTCAATGCTAGACAGATGCTTTGTTTTCAATGGGCATTGCCACTGACACTACATTCCTGGAATTCCCTCCTATTTTCGACATTACATTCCTGATTTTTTCCCCCATCTTCGTGGCTGTCATAGAATCAAAGAGTTGGAAAAGACCTCATGGGCCATCCAGTCCAACCCCCTGCCAAGAAGCAGGAAAATCACATTCAAAGCACCCTAGACAGATGGCCATCCAGCCTCTGCTTAAAAGCCTCCAAAGAAGGAGCCTCCACCACATTCCAAGGCAGAGAGTTCCACTGCTGAACAGATCTCACAGTTAAGATGTTCTTCCTAATGTTCAGGTGGAATCTCCTCTTTCCTGTAGTTTGAAGCCATTGTTCTGTTACTAGTTTCCAGGGCAGCAGAAAATAAGCTTGCTCCCTCCTCCCTATGACTTCATCTCACATATTTATACATGGCTATCAAGATTTCTAATTCCACCAAGCTATACACTTCCTTCTTTAGTGGATTTTAAGCAGATGCTGGATGGCCATCAGTAGAGAGTGCTTTGAATGTTTCTTCCTGCATGGCAAGGGGTTGGACTAGATGGCCCTTGTGATTTTTTTTCCCAATTCTATGGTTCTGATTTAAATAATATTTTCCTAGATTTTTTTTGTTTGTTTTTACAGGACATTCTCCTATTTAGCAAGAAACAGAGTCTAGAGAGAAGGGAAAACATGGTGATCCTCCAAAACAAAGCAACTGTGAAGGGGCAGGAGCCATGTTTCACTCCAAGTAACTGCACACCTAGTCAGCATATGCCCACTGTCTTATGTGGCTTTAATTTATTGAACAGTTGCCCTCCATATTATATTGGAAGAGACAAAAACTGGGGAACACTTAAAAGAATCATGGAGATTAGGCTCAATTTTTTAAATGTCAGCAGAAAGTGAGAAAAAAGAAGTGCGTAGTTCACATGTTTCTTTTCTGTTCAGCAAAATAAATGAGAAACCCAGCTTCAGAAATTACTGCAGCTATATTTTGTATCATCTCTGAAAAAGGCCAAAGAAATACACACAGGCCAAATCACACTGGACTTTCTCTTTTAAAAAGCAGCCATCTATTGAGCACTTTGAAGCATATTTTCCTGTTTTATTTTCTTATCTAAGTCATAAACTGTTGTTGAAAACCAAGGAGATCTTCAAAAACATAGTTATGTCTTAGTAAAAAGTTTTAAAAATATTTTTATTGGAAAAGGAGAATAAAAAGGGGGTGATACTTAGGATATGAATTAGGCTAAGCATACACATATATGCAGATAATATATAAGCTGACCATATTTCAAAAACTCAATTTTCTTGGTTTATAAAATATATATTCATGCTTAGATACAGTAGTGAGATCTTCTAATCATCAAACAATAGATAAGAGAATGTATGTATTTCCAGCCTTGGTGCACAGGTCTTTTAGCAACTGTAAAAGCACATAGGAGCAAACCATGATGAAAAAACTAAAAAACCTACTAGATAAGGTCTTGGCAGATCCCTTCAGGACCCAGTCTTCCTATTATACTAATAGATGTAGTATAATATCAATGGGGTGGGAAGCTTTGGCCTTTCAGAGGTTTTTGGACTACTGATTCCACAGTCCTTTCCTACTGCCCAGGCAACTTTTTGCTTACCTTTCTCAGCATAGCCTTACATAATTATTTGTAGTAAATTTTAAGTTACTAGAGAAAAGATGGAAGGCTATAGTTTTCTGCAAAGTGTGTTTGTTCACTCCAGGAGTGAACAAAGTGGAGTCCACATCATGCGAGTGTGGAGAAGAGCAAACCACAAACCACCTATTACAATGCAGTCTGAGCCCTGCCACATGCACAATGGAGGACCGTCTTATAGAAAAACAAAGGAACTCCAAGTGGCCAGCAACTGGCCAAAGGACATTTAGTATAATGCCAATTTTTTAACATTATTTGTGTTTTAAATACATTACAACTGTACCCTCGGTTCGCTTCTGATATGATGAATGAACTCCAAAGGACCTTCAGTTTGCTCCATTCATATTTGGCATAAACCATAATTATATAACATAGGGGTATGACAATATATCCACACAAAATGAATGTTCATTAATATGGCACACACAAAAGCAGCAGTTTAACACAAAGAACAGGAAGATACATGATTATATGTTCAATGAAATATCAATGAATGAGACATTCCAACATTTGAAATTTCAGGCAGGTCTCAGCAAAAGGTAAAAAACCAAATGTATGACATAACTTTGAAAAAATAATATTTTTTCAAACTCCATCATAGACATCTCTCTGCAAAGAAGAAATATTGAAACAAACATATTTCATTCAAGACTCACCTGGCTGTTTGGATCTCCAAGTAAGTTACATATATGTGGCACAATCTTGCTCAGTGTTAAACTCTGAGCTCCGTATCTATGACAGACAAACAGGAGAAGGGCAGAGAAAGAGAAAAGAAAAAATAATGAATAATCACAATTTTGTTTTGTTTTTAAATCTGAATACAGGTTTCAAAACAGGCTATAAAGCCCCACTTACGCATTGAGCGTTGCAATAAGGCAGAGGCAAATTCCTTCTCTCGTCCGGAAATTCTTGTGTTTGAATCCTCCCAAAATCCTGTCCCATACATACTGCCACAGGGAGAGAGAAAAAACAGAAAAATGAACCCAGAACCAGCTACAGTTTTACATTTCTTGATGCTGGATATTATGTAGTCACAAGTGAGTAGACCCAGACATAGATATCAGTGGGAACAGTCAACTATTAAAAAATACACAGACACACATATATACACTTCAAAGGAGCATTTTAATGTGATTGGTTGCTGCTTTTCGTTTTCTTTTGTCACTCACAACTATCACATTCACACACTGATCTTCAAGAAAGTCTTACCCTGATGGAGAGAGGGTAAGGACTGCAGGTATAATGCCCAGAGCTATGATTCAGTTACCAATGAAATATGTATTTAACGTGCAATGAGTCCAGCCATCTCGGACTGCAACAGGTGAACAGGATACATGACATTTGGAAGGAATTTTCCTTGTAGCATCTAGGAATTAATATCTTTCAGCAAATTTCACCAGGCTCCACCAACTATAGACTAAGTGTTCCTAACAGAGAATGTTTGCAAGGGCAGGAGGTTGCAGGTGGGAGTTAAGACACATTTTAATATCAGAAACATAAAAGCCATTTAATGGGTTTCTGCAGCCATTAATTTAACAGTGACGCACTGATGCTAACTGTGTGAGCTCATTTAACAATAATCTTCACAGTGGTACTCCATATTAAATTCTTGATGCCAATTCTGGTTCTAGAAATGTATTTAATATCACTAACATTTAGCACTCTCTACACTTTACATGTGCTCTCTGCAACATCTACTGACTGAGAGCCCTTCCAGACAGCCTCTATAGCCCAGAATCCAATCCTAGGTTTTCTGCTTTAAATTGGATTATATGAGTCCACACTGCCAGATAATCTGGGATAAACAGAAAACCTGGGATATAGGGGCCTGTCTGGAAGGGCCCTGAGCAGATACCTAAAGAACAGTTGCAGAAATCCATAGCATTTCAAGTTTGTTACTGGTGGAGTTCAGCTATGGTGTGATTTCAAAGTTGGAGACAACAGTGCAGGCCCATTCCATCCTCTCCCTGAACATATTTTACACCTAAATGGGCCTTTATAGAAACACTGGACTTTCTTACTATTATCAAGGATTTTCCATTATGGAATGGGAGTAAATATCGCAGAAACATTAAGAAATTTAGAAATATACTTTTAAAAATTGAGTTAAGTCGTTAAAACATCATCTGTACATTTATGACATATTTTTGTTTTTGCCATATTAACCTTATAGTGGGCTCTGCCAATCTGTAGGCTCTCAATTCACAGTTTCAACTGACTGTGGATCATCGTAGCCCATATCTAAAATAGTAGTGATGTGCACATTGATGTGTTGATACTGACTTCCTCACAACATTGTCATCTTATAACAGGGGCACAACTATCCACATTATTTGCCATCCAAAGGGGTCCCCAGACTTCCTATGGATCCAGAGGACCCCATTGTTGCTTTTCAGTCATGTAGTTACTCAACCAAGCATGTTGTTTCCACACACACAATATCATGTAATGATTGTAAAAAAAAAAAACCTGTTATATGCATTTACTGCCACTCTACTTTCCTTGAAATCAAATGGAAATACTCAAATTATTAAGGAGTTGTGACTAATTGTTTTTGAAGAATAACGGTTATGTGGGATATTATGAAAAACTGAAGAGGAGTGTTGTGCTCCAGGAAATGTTGCCACTAGAAAAAAGGTTAATTACTAAGCAGTAATTGATAGTAAGCTCCTTATAGTAGCTAAGAGTCTATCTGTAAAACAGAATATACAAGTGGTCACAATTTATTTATTTATTATTTACCCTATTTATACCCCGCCTTTCTCTACCCCGAAGGGGACTCAAGGTGGCTTACATGTGACAATTATTCAATGCCTTAACAAATACAACATTAATCTTAAAATTGATTGAATTAAAATTAGTACATATTAATGTTTAAAAACATTACATTCAATATTAAAACCAACCCCACCCCACACAACTATGCTCCAAATCTGGAAGCCACTTGTTTCTATGTTGAAGTTGGATATTTCAATGAACTCACCTGAGGACTAGCAGCTTGCTCCATGATTTTTAGCAGTAGTGCCTGATCCTGTTCTCGCACGGAGTCTTTTGAATCTCCCAACCTGTCAATTAGACTAGGCAGCACTAAAAAGATAAAGCAAAGCTGATTAGAGAAGAGAGCACAAGAAGAGAGCTAGAAATATAGGCAGATAGTACAATACATAAATACACGTCTGCCTTCCCACTCAAAACCTCCCACATGTCTCAAGGCAATCTGAACAGTGACTTTGGCAAACTATTCCTATGAGAGGAACAGACTCTTGTTTTGGACAAAATAGGCTAAAAACAAGATTGCCTTATGAGTATCATCAAAGTATTAGTTACTTATGGTACTTTCTTTAATATAACATTGTATACCTATTTTAAAGTAAATCGCCTAACAACTTTATGATATTAGACTATTAAAAATACTAGCTGTAAAATAAAATAATAAGCCATGACCAAGGATGATATTTAAATGTAGCAACTATACCTACTGACCTATCCACAGGCAATGTTAGCAAACCAAAAGTAAAAGGTTTGACTACAATAATATATATGGTAATGCTAATCGTGAACACCACTCCTATGGGCTTTCCCTGTTGCTCTCAAAGGAGGCCTTATGCCCCAAGTCCCTCCTTGGCCCCACACCTAAATCCAGAATTGGCAAGTGCTGCCCAGAATTATAGATAATAATAATAATAATAATAATAATAATAATAATAATAATAATAATAATAACAACAACAACAACAATTTTATTCTTATAACCCGCCACCATCTCCCTGAAGGGACTCGGGGCGGCTCACATGGGGACGAGCCCAACAAAACATAGGTTAAAAACACAGTACGTGAATTAAAACAATATAAACTGAATAAATTTACAACAGTATAAAACACGTAAAACACAGCAATTACTTAAAAACCTGGCCGCAAGTACAACATATGCTGAGGGTGACTAGTGCAGGACTCTTAAGTAGAGTTCGTAGGAAGTACAGGGACAATCAAGGATAGGGGCAAGAGGAGCGATCTCATCAAGATGCTGGAAATCCAAAAAAGGTGAGGAACGGAGATAAAGTGCAACGGGAATTTGTAAACAACTGCCTAACTGATGATGATAATAATAATAACAATAATAATTTACTTGTATTCCGCTCTATCTCCCCGAAGGGACTCAGGGCAGATTCCTTCTTAGAATCATAGAATAATAGAGTTGGAAGAGACCTCATGGGCCATCCAGTCCAACCCCCTGCCAAGAAGCAGGAAATTGCATTCAAAACATCCCTGATAGATAGCCATCCAGTCTCTGCTTAAAACCTCCAAAGAAGGAGCCTCCACCACTATCCAGGGCAGAGAGTTCCACTGCCGAACAGCTCTCACAGTCAGGAAGTTTTTCCTGATGTTCAGGTGGAATCTCCTTTCCTGTAGTTTGAAGCCATTGTTCCATGTCCTAGTCTGCAGGGCAGCAGAAAACAAGCTTGCTCCCTCCTCCCTATGACTTCCCCTCACATATTTGTTCATGGCTATCATGTCTCCTCTCAGCCTTCTCTTCTGCAGGCTAAACATGCCCAGCTCTTTAAGCCGCTCCTCATAAGGCTTGTTTTCCAGACCCTTGATCATTTTAGTTGCCCTCTTCTGGACACATTCCAGCTTGTCAACATCTCCCTTCAACTGCGGTGCCCAGAATTGGAAACAGTATTCCAGGTGTGGTCTGACAGAATAGAGGGGGAGCATGACTTCCCTGGATCTAGACACTATATTCCTATTGATCCAGGCCAAAATCCCATTGGCTTTTTTAGCTGTCGTATCACATTGTTGGCTCATGTTTAACTTGTTGTCCATGAGGACTCCAAGGTCTTTTTCACACGTACTGCTGTTGAGCCAGGTGTCCCCCATATCCTTTTTAACTCCAAAGCAAATGCAGGATGGGGCAGCCAAATGCCTTCACCTTCACAGTTTGTTCACAGTGAAATAACAATTTACCAAGCTCATGAGTATAAATGTCAGAGCAGATTTTCTCGAGTTCTAGAAAGGACAGGAAGTGATAAACCAGGATCCAGGACTGTAGCTGCATTTCAATCTGTGAACAATGCAAAAATATCCTCTTTTTTGGCTACATGCAGACAACCAGATCCCAAATTTCACCTCCCAAATGTCACCATATTTCATCTTACAAACTGCTGCTTCCTTATAACTATGACAGTTGACTTGTACATCTGCTCTCTCCTTCAGTCTCAAAATAATATTTGCAGAGTGATAAGCAAGGAAAAGAAAACCAATACTACAAGTCACTTGGCTCGGGTTTTTCTAAAGAAACTCACCTGTGCCAGTTTGAGCTTTGAATCTGTCTTGAAGCCGTGACACCAGGGCTGATAAGATGTCCAAGCCCAGCAGGACAACCTGCAAACGAAACAAAAAAGAGACCCAGAGATCAGATAGGGAGTACGCAAAGTAAACACAGTCAGAGAGGCATAAAGCAGCGGGGCTCCCTGATACTGCATTAATATTCACCATTTCCAAAGATAAACCCTGAAAAAGTTAGGTATCCTCCAAACTGATGAAGTAGTAAGAGGGCTAGTCTGTGGGAGCCATAGATGAGTATGATGCTGACACAAATTTAACTGGAATAAATTAAGTATCAGTTGCTGCATATATTTCATGGGAAAGACATTGCGCTCCCGCCTCTTCCCCACTTCATTTTCGACTGGAGAAAAGGCTGTTCCACGGGCAAAGAGACCCTGTGCCCCCGTCTTGCTTTCTCTGCCTTAAATGAGTGTTTGGAGATCCTGCTGAGGAAGCTGGCAGAAAATATAGTTCTCTGTGCCAGACTCAGCAGTTAATTATGGCTTAATTAAGCCAAGAAGGATGGAAGGAAGAGCTCTGCCCCATCCCTTAGTTTTGAGCTACAAAAGCAAATGGGGACTGAAGTTGCAAGCCAGGATAATGCAGACATGTCAGAAGCATTATTTCAGAGAATGTAGAATGAATGCAGTTTGGCACTACTTTGCCTTGTCTCACAGCTATGGAATCGTGGGAGTTCTAGTTTCACAATGTCTCTAGCCTCTTCTGTCAAAGAGGACTGCTACATAACCAAATTACAAAATCCTGGATTTTGCAGCATTGAGACATGGCAATTGAAGGGCTGTCAAACTGTATTAATTCTACAGAATAGATGCACTCTTAAATTAAACATATATAATTAAAGATATATCACGACACCTATGAGTCACTTGATTTCATAGACTTGATTTCATAGAATCCTAGAGTTGGAACAGATCCAATCCAGCCCCCTGCCAAGAAGCAGGAATATCGCATTCAAAGCACCCCCGGCAGAGGCCATCCAGCCTCTGCTAAAAGCCCCCAAAGAAGGAGCCTCGACCACACCCTGGGGCAGAGAGTTCCATTGCTGAATAGCTCTCTCTCACAGTGAGGAAGTTCTTCCTAATGTTCAGGTTAAATCTCCTTTCTTTCCTGTAGTTTGAAGCCACTGTTCCATGTCCTGTACATGGTCATCATGTTTCCTCTCATCTTTTTCTTCTGCAGGCTAGACATATCATTTGATGTTTTGAACATTTAGATCTTTAACTTTCTCTGCCAAAGAGTGCTGGTGCCTCACCAAACTACAACTCCCATGATTTCATAGGATTGGGCCATAGCAGATAAAGTGGCGTCAAACTGCATTAATTCTACAGTGTAGATGCACTCGGAGACGCTTTCCAGGCCTTCCTGTGTTGGTGTGATATCTACATACTATACAAAGTGTGCTGCCATTTTAATGTGGACTATATATATTATAGAAAGTGCATATTAGAGGTAAAAGTAACAATCTACATATACCTTATTATTAACAATATCAAATTACATTACATGTTTTAAAAGGCAGGAAATAGAATTGATACACTTGTTTTTGAGCAGCAACAGATGTAAAGTTAGGGAAAATGCTTTCCGATTACTTCCTTGCTGAATTTCCAGCCGAATGATCATGCTAACATTGAAATGAACCCAGGCATTTTATTTGTTGTCATTCTTTCATATCACTGAAATTGTTTGAAACCTCCCGCTGATACAAATATTACAACTATATTCATTATAATTTAATTTTTCAAAACGTGGCCTACAAATCATTCCGCCACAAACATTGCAACACAGGTCGTTTTCAGCATTGCTCTTTATTACTAATCTGTGCATTATAAAGCTAGCTTTATTTACAGTTTTATCCTGCCTTTCTATTAAAGAACTTAAAATGCCCAAAGCGGCTGCCAAATATCAGTTGAGAATTAAAAACAAATTAAAAAACAAAACAAAAATAAAACAATTTAAAAAAAACCAAGCATGTGGACCATTTCAACAGAAAGGAAGAGACCATTAAAATGAACAAAATCTGGCTACCAGTATTCAAAAACTCTAAAATTATGCAGAGGAAATAAAGAGCAACACTCAGAAAAAGGGGAATTCCAGACAAGAAACAATCAGGGCCAGCTAACACCTCCCAACAAAGGATTGGGAGCAACAAGGAAGCAGCCAGGCTTTGAAGATGAAAGGCCATTCAATGCTAATCATGCTTGCCAATTGCAACGTTTACACTTGCCCCAAGCAGACAAGAGTTCTTTCCCCCACCCTGGACTTTCCACAGATATATAAACTCCACCTGCCTAGTTTCCAACAGACCTCACAACCTCTGAGGATGACTGCCATAGATGCAGGCGAAACGTCAAGCGAGAATGCTTCTGGAACATGGCCATAGAGCAAACCAAAAATAGTTTATTACAATTATTATTAAAATTTACTGAAATCCTGGCAGTCATCACTAATTAACTCATTTTAAAAGCCTAGGTTGAGGGTATTTTGTCTTCTCTTTGTTCCTAAAAATGGGATTTGCTTCTGCGGAATTCATTCCAACACCTAAAAAATGCTGCAAAGTAGCTCAATGGGCGAGGACTACATCTCCCACAACCCCTTGCTTTGACGCATGCTCGCTGCGGCTTCCGGGAGTTCGCTCGCAGCTCTATAGAGCGAAGGTTCCCCCGCCCCGCCACCGCCCTCTTATGCAAATGAGCGCGCCGTGATGCATTATGGATAGGACCTAAAATCCCGACAAGAGGCCGGTTGCTCCGAAGTACGCGACAACAGGGAGCGTTTGCAAGTATTTTGTAGTCCATTCGGATATGCAGAACAAAGCCATCCCACCCCCGCAACGTACTCGCTGTGACGACAAAGACAGTTCCCGTCCATATCCCCAGATTGTCACGACGGTTTTCTCTTCAACCGTCCTTATCTTGGGGTTGCGCTACTGTTCAATGAACGTATAGTGAGAACAGTACTGCTAACGCCTACACAACACTTGAGCATCCCTGGGGTCTAGGCCCCAACGTGGTGCAATTTTTGGAATCCTGCTTTCAAGCACCTTCAATGAACAGTAATGAAATTAAAGGGAAATTGAATCAACAATTGCCTTGTATTGAATGATTGTAGC
Source organism: Anolis carolinensis (assembly GCF_035594765.1). NCBI lineage: Eukaryota > Metazoa > Chordata > Lepidosauria > Squamata > Anolidae > Anolis > Anolis carolinensis. The sequence continues at coordinate 248,681,802 of NC_085841.1, forward strand.
AGTTGCTCGAATTCTCAACTAGATGGCGCTAGAGACTATGCTTAATTTGTAATAGAAACTTCCAATGCTTTAAAAGCAAGGTCTGCATCTACGCTCGCAATAACCCATAATATTTGCTTTGAACTGGGTTATCTGAGCCCACTGCCCAAAGCAGAAAATAAGGGATTTTATTCATCTGTGTGTGGAAGGGGCCCAATGCAGTTTAACAGTACAGTAGAGTCTCACTTATCCAACATAAACGGACCGGCAGAACGTTGGATAAGCGAATATGTTGGATAATAAGGAGGATTAGGGAAAAGCCTATTAAACATCAAATTAGTTTATGATTTTACAAATTAAGCATCAAAACATCATGTAATACAACAAATTTGACAGAAAAAGTAGTTCAATATGCAGTAATGCTATGTAATAATTACTGTATTCACGAATTTAGCGCCAAAATATCACGATATACAAAAATGCCTTGGATAATCCAGAACGCTGGATAAGAGAGTGTTGGATAAGTGAGACTACTGTATTTCAAACTCAATGCTGAGAAATCTCAGGATTGGTAGATTAATGAGCTTTAATTAAATCTGTTGTCGAAGACCGTTAATGCTAATCAAGGTGATTAATTACACCATTCACACTTGCCTCCAACAGACAAGAGTTCTTTCTCCCACCCTGGACCTTCCACAGATATATAAACCTCCCTTGCTTAGTTTTCCAATATACCTCACAAACTCTGAGGATGCCTGCCAGAGATGTGGGCGAAACGTCAGGAGAGAATGCTTCTAGAAAATGGCCATACAGCCCGGAAAATGCACAACAACCCATTTAATTAAATCCTCTGCTTCATTCTCATTTCCTGGAACTCAGATGCATTTGCAAACTCCAAACTAGAGATCCCAGGGATGTAGCTCCAGCAATTAAATGAGTTATGAGACTTGTCAAAGGCTTTCATGGCTGGAATCACTGGGCTGCTGTGGGTTTTCTGGGCTGTATGGCCATGTTTCAGAAGCATTCTCTCCTGATGTTTTGCTCACATCTATGGCAGGCATCCTCAGAGGTTGTGAGGTCTGTTGGAAACTAGGCAAGTGGGGTTTATATATCTGCGGAAGGTCCAGGGTGGGAGGAAGAACTCTTGTCTGTTGGAGGCAGGAGTGAATGCTGCAATTGGCCAACTTGTAGACAATTTCAACAGAAAGGATGAAACCATGAAAATGAACAAAATCTTGGCCAGCTTGATTAGCATTGAAAAGCTTTGCTGCTTCCTGCCTAGGGACATCCTTTTCAATGCTAATCAAGCTGGCCAATTGCAACATTCACACCTCCCTCAAACAGACAAGAGTTCTTCCTCCCTCCCTGGACCTTCCACAGATATATAAACCTCACTTGCTTAGTTTCCAATATACCTCACAATCTCTGAGGATGCCTGCCATAAGATATGGGTGAAACGTCAGGAAAGAATGCTTCTGGAACATGGCCATACAGCCTGGAAAACTCACAGCAAGCTGGTTATCAGACTGCTATAACTGTGCAGTGTGGATAACTCAATTCAAAGAAGCAACTCCTTTTCAATACCTTTCAATCTTTTTTTCTCCATCCACAAAACAGATTTCAAACCACCTCACCCAGCTATCCAGTCACTACTGAACTTACAGCACAGTTTTATATACATCTAATTAAAAGCAAGTTCAATTCCAATGTAATGGGAACGAGGGTGCATACATACTGCAAAATGAATGCAGTTTGAGACCAATTAAACTGCTATGGCTCATTGCTATAAAGTCCTGGGAATTGTAGTTAGCCAGAATGTCCTAGCTAGCATAGCTCATGGTAGATGCACTCCAAAGACACCTGTGTGTCTAACTGAAAGCACGCTTCCATACAACAGCACTGAACTACAAATCCCAGCAACTCCAGCCAGCAGAGACAATGGTGAATACTAGGGACTTAGGGCCCTATCACATCACACTATCATGACATTATTATTCTAATTTAACTGCCATAGTGACACAGTACGTAATCCTGAGATTTGAAGTTTAAGGAAGGCCATTTAGACTGAGTAACTGTGAGTTTTCCGAACTGTATGGCCATGTTCCAGAAGCATCCTCTCCTGAAGTTTCGCCCACATCTATGGCAGGCATCCTCAGAGGTTGTGAGGTCTGTTGGAAACTAGGCAAGTGGTGTTTATATATCTGTGGAATAATGTCCAGGATGGGAGAAAGAGCTCTTGTCTGTTGGAGGCAGGTGTAATGTTACAAATGGCCACCTTGATTAGCACTGAATAGCCTGGAAGCTTCAAAGCCTGCCTGTTTCCTGCCTGGGAGGATCCTTTGTTAGGAGGTGTTAGCTGGCTCTGATTCTTTCCTATCTGGAATTCCCCTGTTCTCTGAGTGTTGTTCTTTATTTACTGTCCTGATTTGAGAGTTTTTAAAAATACTGTTAGCCAGATTTTGTTCATTTTCATGGTTTCCTCCTTTCTGTCCACATACTTGTGGATTTCAGTGGCTTCCCTGTGTAGTCTGACATGGTGGTTGGGAGAGTGGTCCAGCATTTCTGTGTTCTCAAATAATATGCTGTGTCCCGGTTGGTTCAGCAAGTGCTCTGCCATTTAGACTCCTCAGTCAGAGAACTTTTGGGTCTTGGTAAACTACAAAGCCCAGAACTCCGTGGGATGTTGCTATGGAAGTAAAAGTGGAATAATAGTTTAATAACTGTGTAATGTTATAGGGCCCTTACAATCCAACCACATGATGATTCCTGTCCGTGCTATACATGAGCTGACAGAATGAGGTTATATATGTATATATTAAGCAGGATTGAAACCAAGGCAGCTCACAGCCTGGATTAAAGCAAAACACAGCTAAGAACCCATCAAAATAAAGTGTTTTAATAAAAAATTCTTCTGCTGACTTTAGTTAATACCCGAATGTCTTGTGTCAATATAAAAGCCTTTGCTTGCTCGCAGAAGGAGAGTAGAGATGCCTACACTGTAGAATTACTGCAGTTTGACGCCAGTTTATCTGGCTGGGCTAAATACTATAGAATGGTGAGAGATGTAGTTTGGGGAGGCACCTGACCTCTTGGGCAGAGAAAGCTAAAGGGCTTGTAAAACTACAAGTTGTTTCTGACTTACGGTGACCTGAAGGTGACCCTGTCATTGTGGCTGAGAGAGTGTAACTTCAATTTAGCTGCCATAGCTCCATGCTTGATTCCACAACTTCAAGGCACACAACAACAACAACAACAACAACAACAACAACAACAACAACAACTCCACCAGCATGCTGGAAACCAGAACAATTCTTCTGTGGATTGGGTTATTTCCCGTGGCATAAGCAGAAATCCTAAAAATTCCAGAATCGCAATTATTAATTAGCCTAATTAGAAATCAAGTATTCAGTTGCTATAGAACTCTGTTGTTTTTTGTGAAAATCTCAAAACTAAAATATTTGTATGTCACAGCCTTGAAGGAGCCAGATGGCTTTCTCTTGTTTTTGCAAGACTAAACAAAGTGAGGATATTTTTGTTTTAAGAAATTAGATTCTGTATTATTAGTGTCAAGCAAACAAATAAGCAAAGGATGTTCTAAAGCAGCAGTGTCTCAGACAATAAGAAAAAACACAGACCTGCCCAGTGTCTGTTGTACAGCTGTTACTTTAAAAAATACAGCCATTGGGAAGAGAAAGTCTATGATGGTTCCCAGGCCTGGCAAAGGCTAAGCAATCCAAATTTAGACCCTTAGGGATCATGTGAGAAATTCAGGAGCCCAAGGAATTACCTGGCAAATAAGAAGATTATTCTTCTATATTTCTAAAAATACTTATTGAGACGATTATTTACTTCATCATCAGTGTGCATCTCTTGGGAAAGTGTGAAAACATAAATATATGTGTGTACATGTATGTGCGTGCAGCAGGGCATCTAAATATCACAGAAAAGCAGACCAACGAAAGAAAAGGGATTCAGCAGAACTATGGTAACAGAAATTGAGCTAGCAGAAACTGAACAACATTTGCTGAGTTGCTTGCCTGAGCAACCCTATATTCTCATGGATAAGTCTAGAAATTTGAGTTTTAAAAAATCAACCCCCAAACCCTGAGTCAATTTATCCATGAGTCAACGGGAGTACTTTACCTTAACTTTTCTGTGTAGAGTGATGATAGGGTAAAGCTTAGTCCATCCCAAGAGAACCTAAAAGAAGCACCAGTCCTCTCTATTCCCCTTGCCATGGCACCACTTCTGCCCCCTTTGAATGCTTTGGGTAGAGAAATGATGCCAAGGGGTAGCAGGGCCCCTAAGACGGCATTGATGCTTTCCTCTTCTCTGAAGAAGGACCCTCAACGTATCCACAACTCACTTCAAAGTCCATGATCCTGGACCCAAACCCTGCCCCCAACTGATGCACATGGTTGACTTATACATGAGTATATATGTGGCAATTCTAGTCTTGATCTGGCATCAGAATAAGAAGAAGCATTGCAACAAATCATTTCCTTGGGAAGGGTAACAGGGTAGAGAAGTCTCTGTGCCTAGCTATGGTCAGGTCCTGTTACACTTCCAAGGCACAACGGGAAGGAACCAAAAAGGCCTCTGATAACAACCTGCTTGCTCACCTTTTGTAACAGGCGATCCCTCACACAATTGTCAGGTCAGAAGATTTACCTGATTTTACAGTACCAAAAAGGGTTTAGGGCAATGGTTCTCAACCTGTTGGTCCCCAGATGTTTGGGCCTTCAACTCACAGAAATCCTAACAGCTGGTAAACTGGCTGGGATTTCTGGGAGTTGGGGGCCAAAACACCTGGAGACCCATAGGTTGAGAAGAACCACTGCCCTACATCAACGTATCTCACAATTAGTCGAGTCTCTGAAGTGAATATTTACATTTCTGTGATGTTGTGTCTGATCTTCTGTGCTATGCCAGGCATCTCACTTCCACACAATGCAAGCCAGAACTACATGTCCAGCCATTACGCTTTCTACTAAAATCCCATCCACAAATGCTCCTCAGCAACTCAGCCTTTACCACTGCTGTTTTGTGAAGGATACACCTCCAATAAGAAGAACAAGAGACCTCTGTGTGTTCATGAGGAACACAAGTGGTATGATGCTCTTATGCTCATGTCCTGCTTTTGAGTCTCTTGTTGGCAAACAGATATCTCGATGAGATGACCCGTTCATATTACCCAGAATGACCCTTTTTGAGTTCCCAATAAGTCTATTCCGTTGGGTTTTACAAAACAATTTTTACTAATATGACTGGGATTTAGCTATATTAACTTTTAGTCTATTTTGCGAGCCACATTAGGACCCACATATGGACAAAATCTGGATATAAATACAATTATGGGTCTAGTGTCAACGGCTCCTTAAGCTATCTGATAAGCAAATGAGCCGGACTTCCTACCTGATGTGCCAAGGATCACCACCATATTTGTGCCCATTGACTACAAGTATTTGTTTCTTTTCTGGAAACTTGCCATCAAGTGGTAGCCAAAGGCTAGTAGATTAGCCATAGTCCACAAACCACTATGTTGAAACTATGTAGTACTAAAGCACACAAGAGAAGCTGACAAAGTTTCTCCCTTCAGTACTCCATGATTTCTTATAAACCACAAAAATACTGAAACATAGTTCAAGGACTGGCAAGCAGTTGGCAAGCAGTTAATGGGAACTGTACAAGGTTACTGGTGCACAATTCAGTAAACACTAACGGCCTATATAAAACAAATGCTAGAAAAGATACGGGCGCAAGGACAGGGCCATCTGAAACCCAAAGGCAAGGAGTGGAACCGGGGAGTGACTTCCTCCAATGACAAGGACTTCAGTAAAGCAAGAGTGAAACCAACAAGAATCTAAATATAAATGCATTTAAATTCCCCAACCCACTCTCAGTTCCTAGGATCAGACAATGGGGAAACAGTTAAGCCCTCTGAGACTTTTGAGCTATTTGCCTGTCTAATCAGCATTTAAAATTAGCCAAGGGGCTCAAGGCCACAGGAGTAATTACCAAGCTATTCCACACAAGCAGAAGTGGGGACAACCCAACACTGTTGGCTGACTTCTGGAAATCAGAAAAATATTATCCCAGTTGGTTTTTTTAATTCTTCATCCAAGCTATTGGGCTCCCAACAGGGCCATCAGCAGTGGCTCAAGTCCACAGCATGTTGGCTGCCTGGAGCAGGCTTTGTTGGCTTCAGTCCAGGGCTGCTTGACTTCAGCAAACAAAGCATACCGACAGAAGAACTTTGAGAAGGCTGGGATGATGTGACCACTTGGGCAACACAACACAAAACCCATGTGGGGGAAATGTCATATGGAGTGTGTAGAATATCAAAAAGTGCAGTTGTAGATTTCATGGAATAGGACATAAAAACAAACTATAAAGGATTGGAGAACCATAAGGCTTTCTCCCACTGTGTACAAATCTTCATGGCACCAGAGGTGATCTCCAGCACTTTAGTCATCTTATGATCCTTCAGGAAAGCTGACTCGACTAGGCATTTTCAAGTTCACCAATAGCATAATGTCACAGTATTGAATGTTTGTTGTGTATCATAAGCTATTACTGATAAGATCATCCAGGAAAATCCCTCTCAACGACCACAAATCATGCCTCAACATAAGCTAGACCAAGAAAGATCTCAAGATGAGTAACCCATCTCAACCAACAATCTATAGTTGTAAGTTCTTAGAAAGACACATAATGGGTATTTCTCAGGGTACATGAAACAGAACCTTAAAGTTTATGTGATCATTTAATTGCATGGATAAAAGTTTTTGAAAAAACTAGAATAGACCTAGAATAATAAAGTTGGAAGAGACCTTAAAGGCTATCAAGTAGCAGGAATACACAGCTAAACACTCCAGACAGACGGTCATATAACCTCTATTTATAGATCTCCAAAGACAGTGCACAACCCTCTGAGGCACTCTATTGATGAGAAGTGGTATACCATTTTAATGCCTTGGTCAGACCACACCTGGAATCACACTATATCCAATTCTGGGCACCGCAATTGAAGGGAGATGTTGACAAGCAGGAAGGTGTCCAGAGGAGGATGGCTAAAATGTTCAAGGGTCTGGAGAACAAGCCCTATGAGGAGCAGCTTCAAGAGCTGGGCATGTTTAGCCTGCAGAAGAGAAGGCTGAGAGGAGACATGATGAGGGCCATGTTGCCATGCATAAAGATGTGAGAGGAAGTCATAAGGAGGAGGGAGCAAGCTTGTTTTCTGCTGCCCTGGAGACTAGGATGTGGAGCAATGGCTTCAAACTACAGGAAAGAAATTTCACCCAAACATTAGGAAGAACTTCCTCACTATGAGAGCTGTTCAGCAGTGGAACTCTCTGCCCAGGAGTGTGGTGGAGGCTCCTCCTTTGGAGGCTTTTAAGCAGAGATTGGATGGCCATCTGTCGGGGGTGTTTTGAATGTAATTTTCCTGCTTCTTGGCAGGGGGTTGGACTGGATGGCCCATGAGGTCTCTTCCAACTCTAGGATTCTATTATGGTTCTATCACATTTTTCCTATGTTTACGCTGAATTTCTTTACTACTTGTTTGGATTCACTGCTTTTTCTTTATGTCTCTGCTGTTGAAGCAAACAAGCTCACTTCATTTTCTACATGATGTCAGACATTTTAAAAGGTCTGTCATTTCACCCCAGTCTTTTGTTCCCCAAAGTAAACATGTGAAGGTTTCTAAAACATTCCTTACAGCACATGGCTTGATCATCTTAAGTTACTCTTCGCTAGACACCTTCCAACTTGTCTATATCCTTCTTAAATTCCCCTGAACTGCACAGTATTTCAAGTGAAATCTGACCAAAGTCTGTACACTGTACTACTGTGACTAAAGCTTACATTGGTTTTTTAGCTGTAGTAATTTAAAATGTAAAATCAACACTTAAAATACAGTGTAGGCAGGCAAAGGTTACCACGAGAATGAGAATACAGCAAATATTAGATCTATATGGAAATACTTTTCAATGTATCACGCTCTGCAATGCTGACATTTGGAAACAAAAGGAAAGTTCATATGAACTCATACCTCTTATTTTAGGGGAAATGCCTGAATCTGGCCCATAGTCTCAGCTCTGCATTAACAACTCCAAACTCCAGGGAACCACCAATGCATAAGCACATAAATATGGCTATTAGGATTATAGAAACATAATTCAACATAGGTAAGTCAGAAATAGTATGTCTCATATTTTCAGTCCCTGTGGCAAACTGACTGCTTTTGCAATTGCATGTTTCTTTGTACTGCAAGACAAGAGGCTGAGAGTTTGCGGCATGCCTAAGGTTCCCCCAGTGGGCTTCCATGGATGCATGAGGATCTGAATATTTCTGTTCCCACTGAGTTGAAAACCCCATCCTGCTTCACCTCTGACAAATTAAAGTTGTTCTTAGCTCTGTACTCCTCTTGCTTCACATGTGGCTGGAGAAGAGTTGGCCAATCTAAAATACTATTGATATTTTTCTTTCAAAGGGACCCGAACCTTATGCAGAATTGGCAGGAGGATTTTGGGAACAGCAGTCCTCCATGAAAGTAACTTTTTCATGCTGTGACTTCATTGGTCAAGACTGGGCAAACTCCTCAGACAATGCTCAATGGCAGCACACAACAGTCTTAACCAGAACAGCCAATGCTGAAGTGTGCTGAGAGCTACAATCCTATAACGTCAAGAGAGCTGCATTTTTGCCATGCCTGCTGAAAGAGGGACAAAGGGGTCTCTGACACAGAACTAAGCAACCCGCTTCTGTTGCATGCCAACATCTTAAATCAAGAAATCTTTTTCTAAGACCTACAGAGATACTTTCAGGAACACCTCAGCAAGCAAGAGTCCAAAAGTGGCAGGCTCAAACCTCAAACCAGGGCTGATACCGAATGAAAGACTCCCTCCTGGGCACATAGAAGACTGGACGACTTGGAAGGCACTGAACAGACTGTGCTCTGGCACCACGAGGTGAAGAGCCAACCTCAAGAAATGGGGCCACAAAGTGTAGTCCACGAAATGTGAGTGTGGAGAAAAGCAAAGCACAGACCACCTCTTACAATGCAGTCTGAGCCCTGCCACATGCACAATGGAAGACCTTCTTGTAGCAACACCAGAGGCACTCCAAGTGACCAGCTGCTGGTCAAAGGACATTTAGTACAATGCCAAGTTTTCAATTCTGTTTGTGTTTTTAAATACATTACAACTTTACCCTAGGTTTGCTTCTGATACAATAAATAAATATTAGTATTTCAATCCTGCTTACACTAAAAATCATACAATTTGTACTTTAAAACATTAAAGCTGAATTAAACACAGGACTTTTAAAAAATAAGTACAGTAGAGTCTCAGTTATCCAAGACTCGCTTATCCAAGGTTTTGGATTATCCAAGGCATTTTTGTAGTCTATGTTTTCAATATATCATGATATTTTGGTGCTAAATTCGTAAATACAATAATTACAACATAACATTACTGCGTATTGAACTACTTTTTCTGTCAAATTTGTTGTATAACATGATGTTTTGGTGCTTAATTTGTAAGAACATAACCTAATTTGATGTTTAATAGGCATTTCCTTAATCCCTCCTTATTATCCAAGATATTCGCTTATTCTGCCGGCCCGTTTAGCTTGGATAAGTAAGACTCTACTGTAGTTTCAGGAGCAATGATGGATGAAGATTTCCTGAGTTGTGCTCCAATTCTGCCAAGCATAATGGCTTGCACTGTTTTTTTATTGCTGTTACAATAGGCCCTCCACTTTCACAGGAGATAGGGCCATAGGGAACAAATGAAAGTAAAAAAACAACACATTTTTAAAAGATTTTTTTAAAAACTAAGAGAACACTTCCCTAGGAATCTCTAAGTTCTTCAGTATGACATTATGGTTAACTTCTGCTGGAACTTGACCACATAATTGCACTGGAGGACTTACAAATGCCTAGGAAAGTGTTCTCTGTAGGAATTTCGAGATCCTCCAGTGCAGCTCTATGGTCAATGTCTGCCAAAAGCTGACATAAGAGTCACACTGGAGGACCTACAAAGGCCTAGAGAGAACATATTAATCAAATTACGTAATCCATAAATACTTAAATCCACAAAAGTTGAACTCATAAAAGTGAAGGGCCAACTGTATTTTAAGAGCGTCTTCCACAATCACTAAGTGCAAGAGGCAAATCACCTTGCTGTTCAATTGCAATCACCTTGCTGTCCAACTCCTATCAGTTACCAATATTTCCTATTCCTTCCCTTCCTGATCCTGTTCTAAGAAATAAATCTTCTTCCTTCCTTCTTTCCTTCCTTCCCTTTTCTGTTTTCAAATACCATTAAAAATACAAGACTTCCAAAATGCTGCAAATTAGGAAAAATAATTGGGAAAGGGCGAGATACCTGCAGCAATCCCTGCCTAACGCCGGGGAATCATATGATTAGTTCAGCTCCAAAGATCATTTTGTGCTCAAAGAAACGGGAAGAGCCTCGATCACAATGTCATGCCCGCTGACAAGGGCACCGCAGCCTGCAAGCATCTTGGAAGAAAAACCAAAGGAGGAGGATCAATGGTGCAAGAGAAGCCTATCTGTGCAGTATTCCCTTCCACACACTGCTTCAGACTTTGGGTTTTCAAAGATTTCTGCAACTTTTGTTGGGGAGAATAAAGGTCAAAGCAAAGGCATGTTTCAAACAACGCTTTAGGGTTTTTTCAACCTTAGAGAGTGAGAGAGGGAGAAGCAGTCAGGAAAGGGGTCTATGGAACAGAAGAAGAAAATCAATGCCGCTTTAGGCATGGCTGTCCACTTTGTCATCCAATAAAGGAAATTGAATATGAGCGAGCCTTTTTTATCCTAACCCCGTTCCCACCCTCTCTTTCCTCTAATAAGGAGAAAACAGAAAAACCAACCAGACGTCCATCTTATAGAAACACAGGAAACTTCCAAATTCTGGGTCATCTACTGCTGGAAATATGAAGAGTAAACCATCTCATGTACTGATCTAAATATTACCCTTATTAAAACTAAATTAAATGAATGTATAGTCAGCGAAGAAATTGTTATTGTGGGTCTTCATGTCATTTCTGACTAATGGAAGCATAAGGCAAAGGTCCCTGTTGTGTGCATTCAAGGGATTTCTGATCACAAGCCTGAGGTGACATAAGGCAACAACTTCTTGGTAAGATTTGTTCAGAGAGGTGTTTGTGTTTGCCTTCCCTTGTGACTGAGAGTGTGTGACTTGTCCAAGCTCGCCCAGTGGGTATCCATGGGCCAAGCAGGGATTCAAACTAAAGTCATGGTCTAACCCTCAAACCACTATACTATGCTGGCTCTCCAAAAAAGGTTACATCCCAATATGTATCTGCTGAAAATGTTGGCCATGCATTCAATGCCTTATGTCTTAATGTCTAAATGTTGTTTATATCTTATGCTTTAATGGTTTTATCGATTTAATGCACAGTTATATGTTTATTGTTTAGATATACGATTTGGTTTCACATGTATGTTTAGCATTGAATTTTGGCATTATGATGTTGTAAACCACCCCTGTAAACCCCAGGGGTGAGGAAAGCGGTACATAAATACAGTAAATAAATAAATAAGAATATGGCAACCTGGTGCCTTTCCAGTGGTTTTGGACTATAATTGTTACTATCCTCTCCCACTGTCCCCACCTGATGAACCTTATGGGACTTGTGATCCAAAATAACAGGTGGAGGGATTCTGGGTTTTCTACCCGCCTTAGAATCTGAAAAGTCATTCTGCTCTACACAGGGAAAAAAACAGAACCTCAACTCTAAGAACAATCCAAAATAGGATTCATGTGCCAGCACCCAAGAAGGTGCTGCCAGTGATCAAGTCTGGCACTTTCCTCTAGTCATCCAAACAAGAATGTCTTGCATGTCATGAATGGCATTCTGCTGTTGTGAAAACACAGTAAATTCCTCCATGACAGTTCGAGGCCAGAGAGAGGAGCCGAGAGGAGAGGATAATAACACCTGAACTTCTGGGAGCTTCTCATGAGAAAAGGCCGATAAAAAGAAATTGGTACTTTTGGGAGGAAAAGATGTGAGCTGCATTTTCTTACGCAAGCTTCATTAGCAACTTTTGTGGAGCTGCAGTAACTTTGGCAATAAAATTTAATTTCTAAGACTTCTTGTAACTGAGTTTGAAATTACTAAAGAGGTTTTACAATATAATGCACTGCATGCCATATAAACACTAAGAACCTCATACAATCCTAATTTCCTTAGCGCAGGACACAGAGAGTAGTTCTAGATGGATAGACATAAAAGGCCATGCCATGGGGTCCTAGTGACTGGACATCCACCTTTGTCAAGTCTAAAGATATCTTCCTGTTTGGAGGACATTTCCATGGCTAGGGAATACTATGGGAATATAGGCTAAGATGTCACTCAATCAGTTACATACCTTAACAAATGTGACTTTTCATTGAACTCAGGACAGTATGGAAGTGTGCAGGTCTCTATTTTGAGAAAATGTTACCATGTCACCGCCTTTCCTTAAGTGCTGAAACAACAGTATTATTCTTCCAAGCCCCTGAAGAAACAACTGTATCTTACATTGAAAGATGGACCATTTTGTTTGCATCTAGCCAATGTGACAGACCGCACTGGAGTGCAAGACATTAGCACTTCGGACGAGATGGCAACTGTCCCAACAGATATTCTAGAGATATGGTTACTACTACCCGTTTCTGCAGTCTTCAGATAAAACAAAAGCTGATGAAATACAGGCACGAAATTCTCTGCCGAACTTACACAGCAAGCATGTCATTTCTATGCAGCTTTCAAGCCCATTTCACAAACAAGTGTTTTGCTAAGGGAACAAGCCCTCACGTTGGGGGCTGAAATACTTGGCATCCTTCCACTTGAGGGCTATTTATGCCCCACACAAAGCAAACTGGCACAAGATCCTAAGTGCATGTTGGTTTCCAGGTGGTTTGCTGGGCTCCAGCCGTAACTTCCTTTAATCAGCTTTGTAATATGCTGCCAGTTCCATTCTGTCTGCGAAAGTAGGCCCCTAATGAATACAAAATAAAAGCTTTTGCCACAGTTAAGATGTTGACATTTTCAAATGCCACAAGACTTGATTATTTCTAATGCAACAGGTGAATGCAGTTGTTGTGTGCCTTCAGGTCATTTCCAATTAATGGCAACCCTAAGGCAAACCTGCCATGGGGTTTTCTTGGCAATATTTGTACCGAAGAGGTTTGGCCTTGCCTTCCTATGATGTTGAGAGTGTGTTCTCCTCCAAGGTCATCCAGTAGGTTTCACTAGTTGAGTCGAGATTAGAAACCTGGTCAAATGCTCAAAACCAATGGCTCTTTGTTAGTTCACTTGGAATAGGAAGAAGAACAATAACATTCTTAGTTGCTGGATTTATTTGATTGGGAAACACATTAACATCTCTCATCAAAGAGCAGTGGTGGGGAATGTTAGGATATCCAGTGATATGGTACTATTTCCACTGAGCAAGGCTAAAGGGAATCAGTTCAGAAGTGGTTGGCAGACCACAGGCTCCTCAGTCCTGGTCAGGAGCATTGCAGCATAAACTTGCAATTTGCCAGTCATTTTTTTAATTTTGTGTATTGGCACTGTGTTCACTTCTTGTACAATACTGCAGCCAGAATTTGTGGATATCTCACTGCCTTCCAGTGGAAACTGTTAAAAGCAAGAAACAGAAATTTATATGCAACTCACAAGGTGGAAGCAAACAAAATATAGGAAACTCTTTTATTTATTTACTTACTAGCTTGGGGACCCGGCGGTGCCTAGGTTATTAGAAGAAGGCATTGTTTGTTTTGGGATGTTAGGTAATATCACTGAAGTTTGGTCGAGATCCGTCATTGGTTGGGTTTGTGTTGTCTGAATAAGAACGAACTACAACTCTCAGATTCCCAGGGCAATCACCCTCAAACCCTGCCAGTATTCTCAGTTGGCCACGTTGGGTCTGTGTGCCAAGGTTAGACCAGATCCATTGTTGGGTGAGTTCAGGACTCTCTGGATGAGGGTGAACGACAACTCCCAAAATCAAGGTCAATTCCCACTAACCCCTGCAGTATGTTCAGTTGGTCATGGGGCTTCTCTGTGCCACGTTTGGTCCCAGTCCATTGTTGGTGCGGGTCACAGTATCAATGAAGGTACTGCAAGTCCCATTATCCGTGGCAAGTTTGTGTTAACAGTGCGCTCTGTATGTAGGTCAAGTACAACTCCTGTAAATCATGGTGAGTTCTTCCCAAACCTCTTGTTCAGTTACTGATCAATTCCTCTGTTAACTGTGTGCTATAGGAAAGGGTAGGAAAGGGTGAAGGGTTAAGGTAGAGGCAGTAGGCAGGGTCATGTAAATTAAGGAACCCTGGGATGTCCATTCTGGAGGAAAAAAAGAACATCTAGGATGAAATTGTCACAGCATGAAAGCCTTCATGTGGCTTTCATGTGGGTGGGGGGCAGAATGGTGTTTTTGGAGGACACGGGCAGGATTTAGGCTACATGTTCATGGCGCTCACTATAACCTGCATGTCAGTGGAGGGAGGGCCATTGGTGCCTCCTGCTCAGTGGGAACTATAGCTATTTGTGGAGGTGGGACGCTGTCTGTGTAAGTGAACACCTCCTCCAAATACACAAACAAACATTTTTCACTTTTATTATGTGTATAACTCTCAGTGCTCCTTACAACAGATTTAAAGGCAACAAAAGACAAAAATACATTCAAGTTAAAAATAGAGCAGGTGTACTAGATTAAAATGCAACAGCTGAAAAAACTGGTTAATTTAATTAACAGGATCCTTGCCTGTGATATTAGAGTATCAGATTGAACACACACACACACACACACACACACACACACACAAAGGTATTCCAGTATTTGAACTTTGAATTGTAACACAACTGGAATGGCTCGTGGATTATGACTCCAGATCTTGTGTGGCTTTTAATAGTTGATTTTAATGTATTGATACGCTATGATTTTAATTTTTTTTACTGATTTTAATGTATGTGTATTGTTATTGTATGTTTATGTTTGTATGGCATTGAATTATTGCCAGTTTGGAAGCCGCTCTGAGTCCCCTTCGGAGTGAAATAGAGCAGGGTAAAAATAAAGTAAATAAATACATAACTCTGACAGAAAACAGTCCTTAAGGAAATTTAGTCCTCTGTCATTCCAGGATTCCAAAAAAGTTTGGAGTCGAGTGCACCAAGTCCAAATTATTAGCCTTTCTGCGATATATCATATTAGCTACCGTTCCTGAATGGTCTCCAGGGGTAGCTCTGTACTTTAATCTTTCCTATAATACAAACAGGATGTTATTCAGAGTATGAATAACTACAGCCAAAGGTCCCCACCTAGGACAGCACCAGCCGTAGCTGGAGAAATGTACTTTGCCCGAATGAAAACAGTGCAGCCTTCAAAAGATAAAATTGAACCTAACAGCATTCCCCAAGCTAGAAACAGACATAAACCAACTGGGACCCACAGCATGTGAACTATCTCATTCACCCCAGAAATCTCAATAAGAGTTAATGGCATCATAGAGAGGAAGGGGCCTCATGGGCCATCAAATCCAACCTGCCTCCTCCCAATGCAGGAAATCCAGCTACAGCCTCCCCAGTAGTTAACTGTCTAACCTCTTCTTTGAAAACATCCAAAGAAAGAGACCCTATCACCTCCTAGGTCATTACTTTCAAATGCAAGAGACCCATGAGCCAAATCTAGCCCACCACATCACCCGTGAGGCTTTCAACGGTAGGGCAATGAAGTATTTATTTATCATATCAGAAGCAAACCGAGGTAATGTATTTATAAACACAAACAAAGTTAATACTTGGTATTATACTAAATGTCCTTTGACCAGTAGCTGGCCATTTGGAGTGCCTCTGGTGTTGCTATAAGAAGATCCTCCATAAATGGCCCTTTGAAGGCAACCATACATACAGCTGATGTGGCCCTCAATGAAAATGAATCTGACATCCCTGCCTTAGGGTATACACCCTCCTCCCCTTACTCAATGTACCATTACTTAAAAAAATACAGTAAGCCTGTGCAACAAAAATAAATTTGTGAGGTATGTAGTCTTATGTATTATGCCATTATTACTATGTTTTGTTTTACTTTGTTATTGTATAAGCATTTTATTGGATGTTGTTGTGTGTCTTGCATGTATTTTATTTTGTTTTATTGTAATTGTTTGGGCTTGGCCTCATATTAGCCGCCCCAAGGCCCTTCGGGGAGATGGAGGCGGGATACAAAAATAAAGGTATTATTATTATTATTATTATTATTATTATTATTATTATTATTATTATTAAGCACAACTTATAAATAAAGCATATGTTTATTACTAATATATATATATATATATACATATACACACACATACATACTACAATAAAGCAATTGTCCAGAAAAGCTTTGCCACGTAGAAGAGAAGAGAAGCAAAGTTCATCCTCAGAGACACGTACTGCTTTGCTTCAATAAATCCATACTCAGGTTTCACTTTCCAAATCTATTTTTAACCTTCTTAACCTTCCGCATTAAGCTCAATGGGATAGGAGAAGATAAAAGATGGAAGACAGATGAATGATACCTTTCATTGAAGAGAGGCATAGTAAAGATCTGTAAATAAGTCAAAATGGTTTTGGGCCCATGGTAGTGTGCATATATCAACATAAGCAGACATTTGACTGAATACTGAAGTAGCAGTAAGAAGATAGTAATGGAGAAGGAAGCAAATCCTATCACGAAGAATGATGGCTTCTGCAAAAATTTCACAGCTACATCTCTGCAAATCTTTGCATCGTCTCTCTCTCTCTCTCTCTTCCAGACACTCATTACTTTACAGAAGTAGATAGGATTCTAATGAAGTGTAATGACTCGTGAGAGATTTCAAGGTCATAGTACATCTGAACCACGGAAAGGTCAGATATAATGTATGCTGAACTAAGGGAATACCCTTTACAAGCTAACCATGAATCAATGGCTCTCCTTGGCCTATAATTTTCAGTTGAAGGAAGGTAATCCATCTGTGCCACTCCACCAGCAAAATTATACAAATGGAATAAAACTAATACAATAGGGACATGCTCATAAGAGGCAAAATCAAGATCATATTCCAGGATCATATTCCAAATTAGTAATGGGAAGTAAATAGAATGCATTTTTCTCAGAATAAAAGTGGAATACTTCTGCTATTTAGGGATGTAAAGAGTGACTTGAAGCACATGAGTAATGCCTGCCCAGATTTCAGAAGCCACCGAAGTGGTAAGATAAGATGCTTCCTCACTTTTTTCTCCTTTGGAATTATATATATTTTTTAAAAGTGACACTGAAGCACATCCTATGCCATGTAAAATCAATTGGGTCTATTTGGAGGTCAAGCTAAGCCAGAGTTCTCTAGAATTCTGAAGAGACATCATGTGAAAGACGGAACTACAGGCAGTCCCTAAGTTACAAACATCCAACCTACAAACAACTCATAGTTAAGAATGGGAATGAGATAACAGGAAGTGAGAGAAACCTACCTCTCAGAAGAAGAGTTATTATGGGAAAAGTGTGTCTCCATAACAAGCCTAATTTTTCAAAATCCACAGGGACAGAAAGTGAGGGGAAATCTTCTGAGAAGTGGCGCAGACAGCAAAACGAACACCACATGAGTGTTAACCTTTCCCTATGCTATCCAAAGCTTACAAACACATTCAACTTAAGAACAAACCTAAAGAACCTATCTTGTTTGTAACTTGGGGACTGCCTTTATATGGTTTTATAGACCTAAAAGGAGGGAGGGGAGTGCTATGATGGTTTATGTTATCAGGTATGAAGCAGTGTACTACTGCATGCAGATCAATCATCCCTGCCACAAATGAGACTGGCTACAGTGCTACACAAACCACAGATCTTCCAGTTGGCCTAAGTGCTTTAATGGAAAGGCAAACTTTGTCTTGCCACCAATATGATCCCAATAGTGGCACCAATAGTGCGTCCAGGAGAAGGTCCTGGATATGGAGGAACAGCCAATTCTGACCATGAATCCGTCCTGGTTTTGTGACTGCAGACAACACAGTCCCAATTTTGTGGGGAACGACACTATCTCCACAAAAGCATAGAGTAGCAGAGACCAGATGGAAAGCCCTCCTCTTGTTCTTTCCTCTCCATTGCTGGTCTGACTGCAGACACCCACAGTCGGCAAATTGCTTCCTGTAAGGTGGAGGATGGGGAGTACATTTTGGCCGTTTCATCAGATGTAAAGAACTAAGACTAAGACAAAGGAAACACAGAAAAATGGTTCTAAAAGGGAGTAGGTGGTATGAGGAAGAAGATCTGAACAACACTACAAAACAATATGTGTTCATCTATCTCCTAGATTTTTACACCCTCAAGACTGAAAATCGGGAAGATTAACAGTAGTAGCAGAATCAGAAAACCCATGACAAGCATCTGGCTTTAAAACATTTACATCAGCAATCGAAAGCAAAATGGGACACGATTTGGGATCAAATTGCCAGTCAATACAACTGCTAGTTAAGTGCTGATTGCGTGTCAATTCTATTAGGAGTTACTGTCTCCACAGAGTCCCTAGACTTTCTGAAAGTCAGGTATAGATTCCACACCTGCAACCTATTATATACATTTATGCTGCGTCAAATGAAACTATATTTTTATTAGCACTGTCCTGCTGAAAGATTTTCACTTGCTTTTCTTTTGATCTAGCATCAAAGATGCAGTAACTTGAAAGAGCATCTGTGATGCAAGCTATGTGAAAGTCTCTTAGAATTAGAATTGTAGGGCTTTTTTCAACACAGTAAACAAATGCTCATTTACATTTACTGTTTGCAATATAAAAAGAGGTGTATGGCATATTGAGGCCAGGAGTTTTATTATGACTCCTAGCTTTCAAAAATGAACCCCCTCCTTCTCCTTTATTTCTGAGGGATGGAATTGGTACAGCACATCTGTCTCACACAGAAGGTTAAAGGTGCCATCCTTGACAGAATCTCCAGTTAAGAAAGGAAAAGGAAGTCTTGAAAAGAAATCAGATACAGAAAAAAAAATCAAACATCAACCTTGATTTTGCCATGGTATATATAGGATACCATTTTACTACAGCACTGTATATCATGGAACTGCAGCATCCATATATTTTGGTTACAGGGGAGGACACCAAACCACAGTGAATGTCAAAGCCCATTGTAATAGATGGAGATTGTTCTGTATTTTCCAGGCAGTATGGCCATGTTCCAGAAGCATTCTCTCCTGACGTTTCACCCACATCTATGGCAGGCATCCTCAGAGGTTGTGAGGATGCCTGCCATAGATGTGGGCAAACGTCAGGAGAGAATGCTTCTGGAACATGGCCATACTGCCTGGAAAACACACAACAACCCTGTGATTCCAGCCATGAAAGCCTTCAACAAGAAATACTGTAGATGGAGACATTGTGAGACATCCCATCCCCAGGTCTCTCATTTAGGCACCAACCCTTACCTTTCCCCCACAACTTCTAAACCACTCTATGAATATGAGGCTGAAAGGAGTTCCTTATTCCTTGTTTCTGTTTTTCAAAATATAGCTTCAGTGCTCAGCTGTATTGCAATAGGTGTCTAATTTATTTTTAGATCATACCTCACCTTTCTCATAAGATGGGATTCAAGACAGCCATCCTAAATCATACAACCCCAGAGCAAGGCGAGGCTCTTTCTCAGATGGCGCTGACAGTCATCTGGCCCAAATCTCTTACATGGACACAGGGCATTGCCAGGGGTGTCAGCCCAAACCAGTAATACAAATCTGGTTTAGGCTGACACCCTTGACATCTTATTGCAACTGGGACTTTGTGATGACTACAACGGTGATCAAGTACATGTGATTTATGCTCAGTTCTGGGTTATAATCACATGGGTACTTTCTGCTATAAACTCTTAAATGAATAACTGGGGCAGAGGTATAAAAGTAAACAAAAATAAATATTTCTTTCATAAGAAAAATGCAAATACCACACATGTGAGCTGTCCCTGTTATTTGTTCAATATATCAACCTATATCAGTGTTTCTCAACCTGTGGGTCCCCAGGTGTTTTGGCCTGCAACTCCCAGAAATCCCAGCCAGTTTACCAGCTGTTAGGTTTTCTGGGAGTTAAAGGCCAAACATCTGGGGACCCACAGGCTGAGAACCACTGGCCTATATAATATCAAGGTTAACAAATGTCTACTGACCTCCTTATTCTCTCATCTCCTTATTTACATCTCATCCCAATCTCCGTCTCCAACTTGCCCTATGTGACTACTGAACAGTAAAACCTCTTCTTTTATATCATTCCCAAGCATTCAAGGAGTCATAATTGGCTGGCTCCAATGAGACCATTCAAGCTAATACTGTTGGTCCTCTGTACTCATGGATTCTACATTCACAGATTTCGATCCACAGCTTGAAAATATTAAATCCATTTTTTTTTAAAAAAAACCCTTGATTTTGCCATTTTACATAGCAGACATCATTTTGCTATACCACTGTATATAATGGAATTTGAGCATCCATGGAATTTGGCATCCATGGAGGGGGTGTTGTGGAAGCCATCTTCACAGAAACCACAGCTAACTGCCTGAAGAACTGCTACTAGTCAGAGCGGAATGGACTTCTCCAACCTGGGCCATTCCACATTTTTTAGACAACAACTCCGAAAACTTTCAGACCACTGTAGAGTCAACTCAGTACAACAGACCATTGTGCACTAATGGATAAATATTGCAGTATCAGAAAAATAGAAGATCTGCAAGAAGCCTACAGAAGAATCCATCTTCTGTCTCTGGCATGAAAATGCAGGATCATTTCTGAAACCCCTGGAGTACAACCATTTGGCATCATCAACAATACTAAGCTCCAAATTAGATTCCTATATTTTCTGAATCACAAGTAACCAAGTTGTTGCTGTGGAGGTAAGTCTTCAGTGTTACCTTCTTGTGTTTAGGGGCACCCTTCCAAGTCACTTGTGTTTCCCAACAGCATAGTCTACCTAGTGAATAAGGAGCTAAAGACAATTTCCCTAGGATCGTGTGTAACATTAGGTTATCTGCATTGTCAAAATTTCACTATGATAAGAACAATTAATTAAATGGCCAATCACCCTATAGTCAACCACAGGCATCAGGATACAGGCCAGGACTAGATAGACCAAATTTGAGTCATTGTTGTTTTTAGAACAGTGGTTCTCAACCTGTGGGTCCCCAGTTGTTTTGGCCTACAACTCCCAGAAATCCCAGCCAGTTTACCAGCTGTTAAGAATTTCTGGGAGTTGAAGGCCAAAACATCTGGAGACCCACAGGTTGAGAACCACTGTTTTAAAGGACACCTTCTTCTCCTGCTCGATTCCTTTGACCCAAATCCCCTAACTATTCTTGCATATAATACAAATCTAAAAGACACTGCTTATCTACGATTATGTTTCAGTAAAAAACCATTGCTTTGCTCCCCCTTCTATACCATCCAAACAAAAAAGCAAAGCCATACTCATATTCAGCTGACAGACCAAACATCCATAAAGATAAACATACTTTGCAAGCATTCTGTAAAATATTAACAATGTCTCTCACACACTAACACAAGCAACACACTTTTTAAACTGGTTGTTTAATGCAAGTTTCATTTGGAGGTGTGCCATAGTCAGTGCTTACCAATTCTCAGTACATAAACTGTGGTAGGTAAAGGAGAAAGCTAGAAGGATTTGTACAAGGTATACTAAAAATATAGATGACCTGCCATTTTATTATAACAGCTGGAAACATTTAATTCTTATATAGATTTTTATAAAAATTAGCCCAAACAGAAACAGGTGTGAGAAGCCTTCAGGGCTTGCTTGAGAATTTTAGGTTGTGCATACTAAGTTGTGGCTGATAACTTTCCATGGTGTTCTTCAAACTTTCAATTCAACTATGATCAAGAAAAGTTGCACCAAGAATGTATGTGTTGCCTAGATGCATCAAAACACCTTGATGTGAGGGGATGACAGTTATGCTTTCAAAAATGCATGTCAATTATAATTTGAAGAATTACTATAGACAGCGCAAACAGAAAACAGAATGAATGCTGTAATCTACATAGCGATACATCTGGATTTATTCCAGAACTATTATTCCAGGTTAGCAAGAGGACAGAGATGAAGATTGAGACTATAACTCCAAACAGGATGGATGGGAGTTGGAGAGGAAGATGGTCAGGAATGCCCTTCCTGTCATTAAAGATTCAGGAACTGCAATGAACAGGAGGACAGAGGTGAAATTATTTAGAGTTGCTAGAAAAGCAAGCACATAAAGAGAACATAAAATACTGAGGCCGTGGGGAGGATGTATCTTCACTATTGAAAACCTTCATTCTTTATTTATAAAACATTCAAAATATACTTATTTATCCATTTCTTCCCTTTTCAATTAAAAAGAAACACTAACAATATTTTGTTCTTATCCCCTTTATTACTCATCTAGGGGTACAAAAATATGGTGCTGTTTCAGTATGCATATGAATAACATTTTTAAAATCAGTTAGTTTTCTACTGGGAGCCCCTGGTGGCGCAGCGGATTAAACCGCTGGGCTGCTGAACTTGCTGACCGAAAGGCTGGAGGTTTGAATCCAAGGAGCAGGGTGAGCTCTCGCTGTTAGCCCCAGCTTTTGCCAACCAAGCAGTTTGAAAACATGCAAATGTGAGTAGATCAATAGGTATTGCTCCTGTGCTCCATGCAGTCATGCCGGCCACATGCCCTTGGAGGTGTCTACGGACAATGCCGGCTCTTCGGCTTAGAAATGGAGATGAGCACCAACCTCCAGAGTCGGACACAACTAGATTTAATGTCAGGGGAAAACCTTTACCTTTTTAACTTTCTATTATTATTTCTACTATTATCTTCTTGGACTGCAAATACAACAACCCAAGCCAGCACAGCCAATGGAAAAGAATGCCTAAATATGCGTACAAACTAGCCAGGATGACTCCTCCATCAGCACATGTCATCTGGCATCTCACCCATTTCCCGTGATTTTTCAAAAATGATGGCAAATGATTCTGCAAATAGGTCAGCAAGTTCCTCCAACATTCTGGGATGCACTTCATCTGGCCTTGAACATTTGAACCTGTTTAGCCAAGTGATTGCTGACTAACTCCTTATCAGACTTGAGTTGCAACCTGGATTCATTGCCAAGCTTTCTGCTGATGCATGGAAGCACACAGCCCTCTTTTGAGAAGGAACCTCAAAGCGAAATAGGTATTGAGCAGCTCTGTCCTATCATTATGATTGCTTGGCATTTTACCATCCTTAATAGGCCAATGCTTTTCAACATGTTGGGTGTAAGTGGTGAGAAAGGGATTATCTGCTCTTCCCGCTCCCTTTTGTGGTTTCCCAAATATTGACAATGGGATTCTAGAGGCAAATGCTATTTGCCTGGACAATTGCTGGCAGGCACATGTGGCTACTATAGGATCACTGGAGGAGAATCACACTGCCTCAGGTCAGACTTTGGTTTTTTCTTCATTGTTTACTGCAAACATATCGCTACAAACCAACAGTGAAAACTGTGCTTCACTAGCCCTCCTTCAACATCCTTCCAAAGCTGATATTGGTTTAAAAAAACCTTCCAGTTAGGCCAGTGGTTCTCAATCTGGGGTCCCCAGATATTTTTGGCCTACAACTCAACAAATCCTAGCCAGTTTACCAGCTGTAAGGATTTCTGGGACTTGAAGGCCAAAAAACATCTGGGGACCCTAGGTTGAGAACCACTGAAATAGACAGTGAATAAAGGTGAAAGGGGGTTGGGCAGGAATAGAAAGTCTTTGTACTAGGTATCTTTTCTATCAAGAGGTTTTGACGTGTGTGGTATTGCCTGTACTGGATCTTTTCACGACAGCTGTAAAAAGACAGGAAAGTGTGATGCCTGTGGCCTTTCCCATCTCAATGGGAAAATATAGCAAACCGTGGCCCAAAATGAGTCAGTACAAACTGCAGAATGTGTCTATGTTCATTGTGAATTTTGTATCTCGTCCACTGAAACAACGACACAAGCTCCTGCCAACTGTGCTTGGAAACGCTGACAATATCACCTTGGGTCATTCATGTTCCTTGGGCAGGATCTTAAAACAAGGTGGTAGAGGAGTCACAGAGTTTACGGGGCAATCATTAGCCCTGTCCCTTGATAACCTCTGTGAGCTAGCTTATTAATGCCAACTCTGCATCTTCCGGAAAACAAGTTAAGATTACTGGAAACTGAAACTTGATTTCTACAAATGTTATCTTCTGTTGTGGAAGGATAAAGCGATCAAAAAGGAACTTGGAACTCTTTACATGACCAGTCGGGAAGAGTTGCCATCCCACTATAGATTGACTAAAACCTAAGAAAAGTGTCATTTTGTTTTTAAAATGATTCATTACTGCCTGATCTAGTGATTATAGTGAAAAAACAACAATAATAGCAAAGAGTTTTATGGCACCTTAAAGAAAAATAATTTGGGTGGACCAAAAGTCTCCATCATCGGATTTGTGACATAGGCTCTGGTTCTTGGAAGTTTTCATCACAATGCAGTATGTAAACACAGGGCTGCCCAGATTTAAAAACCAGCAAAGACAGGCTCAGACTTGACTGAAGAAGAGAGAAAGAAAGGGTCACCAGACAATCTTCAAGCACCAGAGTCTCCACAAGCCTTAATTAAGTCACAGTACATCACTTAAATCTTTAAGGTGAAGAAAAATTCTTCACTGTTTTGCAGCAGCACTGACGTGGCTACACCTTCCAGATGTTTCATAATTATAAAGTCCAGGAAGGTTAGCCGTGTAACTCCTTTCATTAAAAATTTAAATAAAATTCACCTAAAATGTAGGTGCTTAATAACTTTTATCTTAAAATCAGGAATGGGAAAACAGACCTTTCAGTATGTTAGCAATAGTTTGTGAATGAAGGAAATATGGCGCCATTTCTGCTTGAAATGTCAAATTTTCATGCATATCCCATTCCAGCTTTCCCCACTTTGAAAATGAGGTGAAATACTTTACTTGCATTGCAATTCCCCTTAAAATCAAAGACACCCTTAACTGAAGTAATCCTGCAGAACCAATGGGAACTTGGTAAATCAATGCTTCTGCAAGTTTTGCTGATTCAACTCGTCAAAGAAGGAGGAAGATGGTATCTTTATTAAAACATGGTATCCTATGATCATATTTGTCAACAATAATCTGATTTTCTGATTACAGTCCATATGACAACCTGAAAAAAGCCTGGACCAGTTCCTTTTGACAAGACACTACCACAGAACACCTCTTTCCTTTCCATCAAACCCAACATTGATGACAAAAGAATTACTTATATTTTAAAGACTTATAGAATGTGTATTTGTTAAGTGTTGTTTATTATGGACTAATAATGAATTTCACATACTTCCAAAAAAGACATTTGTTTGTTAGAACAAATAAAACCTGAACTCTCACTGATTGGTAAAGGGAAAGAAAATAGGAAAAGAGGGAGGCTCTGGTATATAGGAAGATCAATTCAGTCAATGAAGTTACAGCTTTGAGTTTGGAAGACCTGGACAGGGTAGTTTATGACTGCAGATAGTGGAAGTCTTTCATTCATAAAGTTTCCATAAACCAAAGCCAACTCAGGGGCAAATCAAGCCAACAGTAAACACAGAAACAGTAAGAAAAGACCATGGAACAAGGGACTGGTTCAAAATTGGGAAAGGAGTACGGCAGGGCTGTATAATCTCACCCTACCTATTCAACTTGTATGCAGAACACATCATGTGATGTGTAGGGCATGATGAATCCAAGGCTGGGATTAAAATTGCTGGGGGAAATATTAACAACCTCAGGTATGCAGATGATACCATTCTGATGGCTGAAAGTGAGGAGGAGCTGAGGAGCCTTATCACCAAGGTGAAAGAAGAAAATGTAAAAGCTGGGTTGCAGTTAAACATTAAAAAAACCCATGATTATGGCAACCAGACTGATTGATATCTGGCAAATAGAGGGAAAAACATGGAGGCAGTGACAGACTTTATATTTCTAGGTGCAAAGATCATTGCAGACGCAGACTGCAACCAGG
Organism: Anolis carolinensis; assembly: GCF_035594765.1. Taxonomy (NCBI): domain Eukaryota; kingdom Metazoa; phylum Chordata; class Lepidosauria; order Squamata; family Anolidae; genus Anolis; species Anolis carolinensis. The sequence continues at coordinate 248,707,864 of NC_085841.1, forward strand.
AAATCAGAAGACGTTTACTTCTTGGGAGGAGAGTAATGGCCAACCTCGATAAAATAGTGAAAAGTAGAGACATCACACTGGCAACGCATCGTTAAAGCAATGGTATTCCCCGTAGTAACCTATGGATGCGAGAGCTGGACCATAAGGAAGGATGAGCGGAGGAAGATAGACACTTTTGAACTGTGGTGTTGGAGGAAAATTCTGAGACTGCCTTGGACCGCAAGAAGATCCAACCAGTCCATCCTCCAGGAAATAATGCCCGACTGCTCACTGGAGGGAAGGATATTAGAGGCAAAGATGAAGTATTTTGGCCACATAATGTAAAGACAGGAACGCTTGGAGAAGAGAAAATGGAAGGGAAAAGGAAAAGGAGCTGACCAAGAGCAAGATGAATGGATGGTATCCTTGAAGTGACTGCCTTGACTTTGAAGGAGTTGGGGATGGCAACATGGCTGACAGGGAGCTCTGGCGTGGGCTGGTTCATGAGGTCACAAAGAGTCAGAAGCGACTGAATGAATAAACAACAACAACAACAAAACAGAAAAAAGTCATAAGAACATGCATGAAAAGCCATAAGCAGCCACAGAAATACACAGGATGGCTGCCTGAACATTTAAAAGAAATTCTTCACCATCTATTTCACCCTTTCATTATCAAGATGGTTCCTGACAAATATCTCAAGGGAGGGGTATTCCATATGTAGGGCAAAACTGAGGAAAACATCAGCTTCCCTTTAATAACGTCAGAGAGCAGGCATACCTGATAGAAGGTTGTCACAAAGAACCAGGATTTCAGGGAGACCTGATTCCTTTAGCAAACATAGGCAATGATAATGAAGTTATAATTACAGTTTTTCCAGTAAGCCATCCTGATTATTCCTAACCACTCCCTAGTACTGAAACAGTCTTCTCAACCTGGTGACACTTATCTTGAAAATTCAAGATCTAAACCTACAATTAAAGGCGAGCACTCCACTACAAAGTCCTCCACTTGCTAAAACAGCCAGAAATGGGTGAGAATTTTGTTTGCATTCATTTTCATCAGATTTTACCAAACTTCGAATGTAGAAAGTTTTGCCCTTCTCTAAAGATAACCAATTATATCACCAAAAAGTACTTCTGACAATGAAGACAACAGGCAGAATATATATATTTAACTTAAGTTATACAACACACAGAAGAGAATTAATAGAATACCATTGTAATAGTTTGGATGCCAAAGAGAGAAACTGCAACAATTATTTTATCTTTTCATTCAAGGATGTCACAGCAGCAATCAATATACAGTACTTACTCCATTCCCTGATTCTTTTTAAGAGCGATATAATCACTTATGAATTATGCACCCCTTATGGTGCAGCAGGTAAAATCGCTGCGCTGTTAAACTTGCTGACCGAAAGGTCGGAGGTTGGAATCCTGGGAGCGGGGTGAGTTCCCACTGTTAACCCCAGCTTCTGCTAACCTAGCAGTTCAAAATGTGCAAATGTGAGTAGATCAATAGGTACCGCTCCAATGGGAAGGTAACGGTGCTCCATGCAGTCATGCTGGCCACATGACCTCGGAGGCGTCTACGGACAACGCCGGCTCTTCAGCTTAGAAATGGAGATGACCACCAACCCCCAGAGTTGGACTCGACTAAACTTAATGTCAGGGGGAAACCTTTACCTAAGCATATATACCTGAAGACTGCAATCAAATCAATTAAGTTTTCTCTTAAATAGATACAGTCTATTGGGCAATAATATTTCTGTTCATTGACTGAGTGAAAGAGGGAACTATGTGCTGCATAATTATTTAGGATCAATTTCTGCACTTCAATGCACTTCTCTCACTCTAAAAATGTAGAACAGATAATAACCATGCCAACTGATAATAATTTTTAAAACCTAGAACAACTAACGCAGTCCCCAGCTGTAGTCACATATGTATATACAAATTCTCAGAGATAATCAAAATATATTAGCCAAGAAAGATAGGAAACATACTGTAAATGTCTATAAAATGTGGTATCCCGATAGCTCAAAATAAATTCACAGGCATGGGAAACCTATTCTACTGCCACTGATTTTGTATAATGGTTCTATCACAGCCACAGCCAATATTAAGCTAGATAAACCAGTCATTGGCACAAGAAAGGCTATGTTTATGCCCTCACCCGCATATCCATTATTTTGGACACATGGTTCCACAAACAGAAACTCAATTTCATAGAAAAACGGTAATGGTGATAATTATGCTGATTCCAAAAGCTCACACACAAGTTTGGTATTGTAAAATAGTCACATTACACTTATCTGCTAAGTGTATTTTGTATGGCCATTCCACAAAACAAACCCAAAACAAACCATTTTGTACTGAGGGCAAGATTTCCCAGGTCATTATGTCAGTTTTGCCCAAAACAAAAACAAATCAAAATATAATATACGCCAAAGTTCTTCATGGGGATTCCAAAGAAAAATAAGTAAATATTGTGAAAACATCCAAAACCAGATGAAGTCCAGCTGAGCTAAGTCCTTTCATTGAGAAGAATGAATTATGTTAATGTATTCACTAGCACCAACCATTGCTCCAAAATTTCCAGAACTATTACTGCTGCTACTGGGTCTTCTTTGTGTTGCTACCTATTTATTACTCTCGTGCATTTGTATAGAATCACTCCCTGTTTCTATTTGTACCATTTCTATGGCCCCGTTTCCGTCCTCCGCTTATAGAAACAAGTGCCTATACAAATGAACTTTTCTATCCAAGATCCGAAAAAAAAACAAAGAGCAGCAAAAAGCTAGGGCCTGCCACCCAAGACCTACATCCATGCAGGCCCGGCGCTCGGCTGTAGGCCCTGCCTGCCGAACCTACGAGCGTCAAGCACTCAGCTGTAAGCCCTGCCTTCCAGGCCTACGAGCATCAAGCGCCCGATGGCTCATAAGCTCAGCTCACAAGGCCTAAGGTCAATTGCTGGGTGCTTGATGCTCGTAGGTCCTGCAAGGATTGGCCTACAGCCAAGTGCCGAAAATCAGCTGACCAAACGGCTACTGTTCCCCCCTTTTTTCCATTTCACTGCTTCTTTCGTTCTGGAGTGGGTTGTACTATTCCGTGCCATCCAAATGGACGGAACAATACAAAACCACAAAATAAATAGATGAAACAAGATTCAGGCCCAACTCTACTATTTATACTCTGCTTTTCCCCCCAAATTGGAAATGAAGGTGGCTTACAAATTAAATAAAATAGACATGAGTGTGTATCTGCATATATAGATAAATTCTAGATATACCTTTGGCAGGATCCACTGTTTTGGGTTATTCATCATGTACAGTGATAGCACTATATAAAATTATGATGATAATGGTAGTGTTGTTGATAACCTCAGTAACAGCATGTTTTGTACACATTATAACTTTTAAAAAACCAGGAAAATGTTATCTTTTGGTAATCTTTCTTCATAGAGCTTTAATGCCCAATTAAACATAGCAAACATGGGTCACACATTTTGGTTCAAAGGCTTCTGCACAAGGTCTCCCTCTTTTCTCCATGTCCTTCCCTCAAAAAGACATGATTTACAAGTTGGTATTTCATAACATGTTTGGCAAGCTGCTAGGAAGAGCTGAAAGATACCCTTGTTTTGTCTGCTCATTATTAAAAGCATGCTTTTCCGAAGGCTACTGTATTATGCATATTTGAAAGCTCCCAAATGTTAATATTCCCATCCTGACTCCCTCTGACACCCACTCCTTGCCATCAGGAACCATGGAAATGCAGCATCGGCCTCTTCTTCTATGTTACAACTGCCACAAAAGAAAAGCCCAGAAGAGGCCTACTTTTTAAACTTAGTTCAGTTTGGACAATATTAATGCTGACATAGTGCAGCTGTTGTAACTCGGCGCAACTGGCCTCTGCCCACCCTGTGGCACTCCTCATACTGGCAATGCCAACAGGACCACAGAAAGGTCACGTTACTCGACACTGTGCCCCAGTAAAGCAACAGGCAAGTTTTTTAAAAACACAACAACCACTAACAAAGGAGACAGGGATGAGGATCCAAAACTCAGTTGGATAAAAAAACAAAATCATACACAAGAACAGAAAAAATGGGCCAAGGTAGCAATAATCTGGACCTGAACTAAGAACCTCAAGTTGACAGATCTCAAATACCCTTTATGGCAGTGGTTCTCAACCTGTGGGCTGTGGCCCAGCACTGAGCCGCGAGAATGAAAATCTTATCCATGAACCTCCTTCCTCTTTATTTTATTTTCGATTCTTTCCGCAGAGCTGATCATTGCTTTGGACAGACCACATCAGATCTAGATTATTAAATATGGTTTACTGTGGGCGAGCAGATGGAGAATACTGGGTGGTTTATGTTCTGTATTAGAAACTAGGGCTTTTCTGAATCAGCACCCCAGATAACCAAACCAAAAATAATTCATAACCTGTTTAACCCGCAGGGTGACGAGGCACAGGGGTGTCATGTCTGGGAATGATAACAATACTCCTGCAGCTCCGAATCCACAAGACTGAACAGTGTCAGATAAAGTGAAACCATAGTATAGGTTAAGTTTCCCTTATCCGGAAATCCAAGGTACTCGAAAAACCAAAGCTTTTTGCCATCTGTTGCCTAATTCCATCTTTGGGGAAAAGGGGCTGGGTATACATTCAGTGTCTCTCGAATCGTGTGGTTTTTTTTTTTTTTTTGGTCTTTCATTTCACTCCTTGTTTTTCCAAATATTACAGGGAAGAAAAAAAAACCAGAATATGCAAACAGAGCACAGTTATGCATATGCACATATATTTACATAAAAGAAAGATTTGGAATTTTCCTGTCACCAAGTCTATGCAGGTTTGTTTATACTTTTTAAAGCTGGCAGCAGGAAAATTAGGTCAGGAACCCCTGCAGAAACATAGCAAATGCAAATCACACCGTATATTTGGGCTAAAAGCAGGCACATAAAATGAAAAAGCTGTCTTAACAACTTCAGAGAAGTGCGCAGCAAAATAACACAGGTGAAAGGAAAATAATGGTTATGAATTTTTTCCTAACAGCCTGTCAGTCTCTCTAATCACAATTGTTTTTTCTTTCTATTCATGAAAATGACAGTGAGCTACAAGAATTTTCTTAATTTTTTTACTCATGTCAACTTGTCTTTCCAGTGTGCGTTTTGTTTGGCACATTTTTATACAAGACAATAGTGACAAACGCAGTACACCTGCTGCCAAACTCCTCCCAAATGACAGAATGAATTAGTATAACGTGATTGAAAAAAAATGGATATGTAGGTTAGGGCACTGCTAATGGGAGAGATGGGAATATTGCTTCACCATACGAATTCTGGGTGCCCCATAACATTTTATTTCAGTACTATGTGTGTGCACATGCCTTCATGTCATCTGTCAAACTTTGTTTTTTGCAACCCCATGAATTTTATAGGATTTTCTTAGGCAAGGAATACTCAGAAGGGGGGTTGCCAGTTTCTTCCTCTCAAACATGTCCTGTAACACCTAATACTACTCAAAGTGGTGGCCCTGGACCAGTCTGCAAGCCACCTGGTACCAGCACCTGGGTCATTTCCAGGACAGAAAGAAACCATTGTGACCAGTGGTTGTTTTTAATACTAATGAGGTTTAATTCTGTTTCAATATTTGTATACTTTAAACTGTATGCTGATGTTTTTATGTTAAGCCACTTTGAGATAAAGCAGGACATTAATTTCTTACATCATTAACATACAATCAGGAAACACATCTTGTGGAGGACCACAGTTTCTTAGATACCACTCAGAGGACCACCCTGGATCAATGCGCAGGGGATAGCCCTGACAGGGACAGTGCATCACCACAGTCACACTTATGTAATCATGCAAATGCTCCATCCCCAATCATAGACCAGGAGCAACAGGAACATCCTTGGGAGAGTAATGGGCTCTCGGATGTATCTCAATGGATTGTCATTGATGAATGCACTGGGGATGTTGAGGAGGAGGACAACACTTTACACCTACATGATTCACTTCAACAGGAACACTCTTCAGGGGACATACACACTGTCTTGCACAAAAGGGACCCTGTCAATCCTCAAAGGAAACAGGTCTTGGTAGTAGGTGACTCCCTCCTTAGAGGAACGGAAGCCATCATTTCCAGACCGGATGGGATGGCTCGAGAAACATGCTGCCTCCCGGGGGCAAAAATACACCATATCACTCAGAGGCTCAGCAGGCTCCTAAAGCCCCATCACCCTCCCCACCTTATGTTGATTCATGTAGGTACCAATGACACCGCTAGGCATACTTTTCAAAAGATCACAAATGATTTTCGAGCTCTGGGAACAAAGCTAAAACTGTATAATGGACATGTGATCTTTTCATCCCTCCTCCCCGTTGTAGGACACGGCTCTACAAGGGCCGGAAAAATAGTACAGGTCAATAACTGGCTCAGAAAATGGTGTCAAGAGGAGCATTTTGGCTTCCTTGACCATGGTCTACTCTTCCAAGAGGATGGACTACTGGCAAGCGATGGGGTGCATCTCACACAAGTAGGAAAACATCTTTTTGCACACAGACTCACAAACCTCATCAGGCGCACTTTAAACTAAATCCACTGGGGGAGGGGAACAACAGCCTGGCGAACACTATATTACCCACGACCACAGGGAACCGCCGAAAGGCTAAACGGAGGGCTGCACAAACACAGCAAGGACCAAGTACAGAGAGCACAATAATCCCAAATAAACAGTTCGAGGGGAGGTCACAGGGGCTTACATGTCTTTACACTAATGCTCAGAGCATGGGAAATAAGCAAGACGAACTCCAACTCCTAGCACAGCACCACACATACGATGTCATAGGCATCACTGAAACCTGGTGGGATGACTCCCATCACTGGAATTTAACCATTGAGGGCTATAACCTCTTTCACAGAAATAGAACAAAGGGGAGAGGAGGGGGAGTAGCTTTATATGTCAAAAACAGTTACATTGCAGAAGAAATGCAAGACTGTAATCCGGGAAACCAGCTTGAAAGCATCTGGATAAGAATCAAGGGAACCGGGACTCAAAAAGATCTTGTCGTGGGTGTCTACTACAGACCTCCGAGTCAGGATGAAGGACTTGATGAAGCCTTCTGTCAACAGCTGACCAAACAGGCACAAAGAAGAGATAAACTAGTCATGGGCGATTTCAATTATCCCGATATCTGCTGGAAAACAAACTCAGCCAAGAGTACAAAGTCCAACAAATTCCTCACTTGCCTTGCAGATAATTTTATGGTCCAGAAGGTAGAAGAGGCAACAAGGGGATCAGCAACTCTTGATCTAATCTTAACAAATGTGGAAGACCTGATCAATACAGTTGAAGTGGTTGGATCCTTAGGTGCAAGTGACCATGTGCTCCTGCAGTTTGCAATACAAAGGAATGCTGAAACTAAGACAAGTCAAACACGCATTCTGGACTTTAAGAGAGCTGACTTCCAAAAAATGAAGGAATTACTGAGCGGCATTCCATGGACGCCGATATTAAAAAACAAGGGAGTTAAGGATGGATGGGAGTTTTTCAAAAGTGAAACACTCAAGGCGCAAATGCAAACAGTGCCAACTAAGAAGAAAAATAAGACAAGTGCAAAGAAGCCAGAATGGATGTCCAAAGAACTTCTAACTGAGCTAAAGCTCAAAAGTGACATGCACAAGAAGTGGAAAAGGGGAGAAATCACCAAAGAAGAATTCAAACGTATAGCCAACACCTGTAGGGAAAAGGTTCGCAAGGCTAAAGCGCAAAATGAGCTCAGGCTTGCCAGAGACATAAAAAACAACAAAAAAGGTTTTTTTGCTTACGTTGGTAGAAAAAGGAAGAAAAAGGAGGCGATAGGGCCACTGCAAGGAGAAGATGGGGTGATGGTGACAGGGGATAGGGAAAAGGCAGAACTGCTTAATGCCTTCTTTGCCTCGGTCTTCTCACAAAAAGAAAGCCATCTTCAACCTCAGCAACATGGAATGGACGAAGGATTGGGGGAAATCCAACCCCAAATAGGGAAACAAGTTGTCCAGGAACACCTGGCCACTCTAAACGAATTCAAGTCGCCAGGGCCAGATCAGCTACATCCAAGAGTATTGAAGGAACTAGCGGAAGTTATTTCAGAACCACTGGCAATCATCTTCGAGAGTTCTTGGAGAACAGGAGAAGTCCCAGCAGATTGGAGGAGGGCGAATGTGGTCCCTATCTTCAAGAAGGGAAAAAAGAACGACCGGTCAGCCTCACATCAATACCAGGCAAGATTCTGGAAAAGATCATTAAGGAAGTGGTCTGCAAACACTTAGAAACAAATGCGGTCATTGCTAATAGTCAACACGGATTTACCAAAAACAAGTCATGCCAGACTAATCTGATCTCTTTTTTCGATAGAGTTACGAGTTGGGTCGATACAGGGAATGCCGTGGATGTAGCGTATCTAGATTTCAGTAAGGCCTTCGACAAAGTCCCCCACGACCTTCTGGCAAACAAACTAGTAAAATGTGGGCTAGACAAAACTACGGTTAGGTGGATCTGTAATTGGCTAAGCGAACGAACCCAAAGGGTGCTCACCAATGCGTCGTCTTCATCATGGAAAGAAGTGACAAGTGGAGTGCCGCAGGGCTCAGTCCTGGGCCCGGTTCTGTTCAACATCTTTATTAACGACTTAGACGAAGGGTTAGAAGGCACGATCATCAAGTTTGCAGATGACACCAAACTCGGAGGGATAGCTAACACTCCAGAAGACAGGAGCAGAATTCAAAACGATCTTGACAGACTAGAGAGATGGGCCGAAACTAACAAAATGAAGTTCAACAGGGACAAATGCAAGATACTTCACTTCGGCAGAAAAAATGGGAATCAAAGATACAGAATGGGGGACGCCTGGCTTGACAGCAGTGTGTGCGAAAAAGATCTTGGAGTCCTCGTGGACAACAAGTTAAACATGAGCCTACAATGTGATGCGGCAGCTAAAAAAGCCAATGGGATTTTGGCCTGCATCAATAGGGGAATAACGTCTAGATCCAGGGAAGTCATGCTCCCCCTCTATTCTGCCTTGGTCAGACCACACCTGGAATACTGTGTCCAATTTTGGGCACCGCAGATGAAGGGAGATGCTGACAAGCTGGAAAGCGTCCAGAGGAGGGCGACTAAAATGATTAAGGGTCTGGAGAACAAGCCCTATGAGGAGAGGCTTAAAGAGCTGGGCATGTTTAGCCTGCAGAAGAGAAGGCTGAGAGGAGACATGATAGCCATGTACAAATATGTGAGGGGAAGTCATAGGGAGGAGGGAGCAAGCTTATTTTCTGCTGCCCTGCAGACTAGGACACGGAACAATGGCTTCAAACTACAGGAAAGGAGATTCCACCTGAACATCAGGAAGAACTTCCTCACTGTGAGGGCTGTTCGGCAGTGGAACTCTCTCCCCCGGACTGTGGTGGAGGCTCCTTCTTTGGAAGCTTTTAAGCAGAGGCTGAATGGCCATCTGTCGGGGGTGCTTTGAATGCGATTTCCTGCTTCTTAGCGGGGGGTTGGACTAGATGGCCCATGAGGTCTCTTCCAACTCTACTATTCTATGATTCTATGATTCTATGATTCTAATAATAATAATAATAATAATAATAGTCCTAGACACTTGGGAAGTGTCCGATGTGTGATCCAATACAACAGCCAGCAGAGTATCTGCTGTGGACTCATCTTGTTGTGTTTCAATTAATAATACGAGGATTTAAAGATCGAACTGCAAACCAGTAAAGGTGGTCCCAGTGGTAATTGGCACACTGGGTGCAATGCCTAAAGACCTTGGCCAGCAATTAAAAACAATTGGCACTGACAAAATAACTATCTGTCAGCTGCAAAAGGCCACCCTACTCAGATCTGCACGCATTATTCGCTGATACATCACATAGTCCTAGACACTTGAGAAGTATCCAACATGTAATCCAATACAACAGCATAGTAATTTTGTTTGCTGTGTACTAATCTTGTTGTGTATCTAATAATAATAATAATAATAATAATAACAACAACGACAACAACAACACTAACAACAATACCACCACACATATCACCATTCCCTGGCGCAATGGAGGGAAAATAAATGCTGGTCCCTCACATCAGATATCTTGGGGAGGGCTGGATTAGGGAACTTTTGTTCTACAGTAAGACCTCCACTTTCATGGCAGCTAGGGAAACAGGATCTTGACAAAAGTGGGAAAAGACAAATTTGAAGAACACCTCTCTAGGAATCTCTAGGGTTTCCAGAGCAACTCTATAGTCCACTTCTGCCAGATGTTGACCATATAATCATGGAGGGCCCAGAGAGTTATAGAGAAGTGCTTGCTGTACGAAACTCTATGTCCTCCATGGTGACTCTATGGTCAACTTGCACCAGAAATTGACCAGAGTTACTGTAGAGGATCTAGAGGTTCCTAGAGATAACATATTAATCAAATATACAAATAATAATAGTGGCAAAAAGTTAAAAGTAGAAATGTGGAGGGCCAACAGCACTTCAGAACAAGGCATCCTTGTATATTACCTTAGACCACAGCAGGAGCAGCAGGAGCCTTTTGACCTAACTGGGCATTGGCTCGGGAAAAGGAGTCACTCTTTCTCATTCTTGTAAGTCAATACACTATTTAACAAGGTTTTATCCAAACAGCTCATTTTACTTTAATATTCCTGCCCATTTAGTTCTGCTAATTTCTGACTGAATTTCAAGCAAACGAAAACCATAATTCATAAAGCAAGTGCAGTTCTTAAGCTGTCAAATGATGACTGCTGCTCAGTACAAGTTACTTTAATGGATACCCCACTTCAAACTAAGCTCGAGCCATCTGTTCCACCCCCCACCCACCCCCCACTACAAAAGGCAACTCAGAGTAATGGATAATACAGATGTCGAGTTGCTCGCATCTCTATTTCTTCCAGTATGGGCTTCAATAATATCTCAGGTTACAGACAAAGAACTAGCCTAGCATCGGGTCCCGGTCTGCATATTCCCCTCACCCCACCCCCCAAGCACTTGATCCTGATTCCTATGTTACAAAAGGTGATGTGATGAGAGCACAAGGGAGTGGCAACCACCGCTCTTCCACAGAACATCCATAGAAAATAAAGATATTGTTGCACACTGTGTACTCTGCACAATGTTAATGCAGCACAATATAGTAATGAGCCAGTGTAGTATAGTGGTTCAAGCATTAGACCAGGGTTCAAATTCTGATCCATCTTGGAAATTCACTGGGCAAATCCTACTCTCTCAGCTCTGAACAAATCTTGCCATGAAAACCACACAATAGGGTTTGCCTTAAGTCTGAAATGAGTTGAAGGAACACAACAACAGCAGCAATAAACTGAGCTGCACATGCTAGTAATGTAACCCTGATCCAACTGTACCATTAGGAGAGATATGGAAAAATGAAGTGTGCGTGTTACAAAATTTTGAACAGAGGCAAGGGCAGATGCATGGATGGGATAGGGTTAGTCCTTCACATGTTGTAGGACTGAAATGTCTTATCATCTCTACCCAGCGGAGACAGCAATGAAGTTATGGTTACAGTTCTATAGAATCTGTAGGGCTATATATCCTGGGCTAGGATATGAAGACCATGGCAAGCTAGAAAAATGACAGACTGTAAACAACTGCAATAGGTAAGAAAAAAATTAATGAAACAATCAGAGGGACACCCAACATTTTTGAATCCTGATCAGTTTGTTGAGTTTATTAATTATGCCCTGCCTTCCTACAAGTGACTCCCAAGTGACCGTGAGCAGCAGATATAATTTACCATGTTATTAACTACCCTGTTTCCCCTAAAATAAGACATCCCCAGAAAATAAGACCTAGTAGAGGTTTTGCTGAATTGCTAAATATAAGGCCTCCCCCAAAAGTAAGACCTAGCAAAGTTTTTGTTTGGAAACATGCCCGCCGAACAGAACATCACAGTATGCAGGATCAGTAAATGTACGTACCATAGAGTGTTGTACATGGAAATAATGGTAGTAACAAGAAATTCTTGATAGGATTCACAGTTTGTCTGGTTATGCTGGTTTGTGATGATAACTACTGTACAGTATATAATGTTCATTTTTTTGTTCAACAATAAATGTGAATTCTTCTTCATGGAAAAATAAGTCATCCCCTGAAAATAAGACCTAGAGCATCTTTGGGAGCAAAAATTAATATAAGACACTGTCTTATTTTCGGTGAAACACGGTATGCAAATTTCAATTTAAGATATTTTCAAAGGTTTTGCTCAATATAATTCATTTACAGTTTCCAAAGTATTTTATGCATTCTGCTCTGTATTCAACTTCACATTAGCATCACATGGCAGGCTGCTTATCAATCCAAGGAACTTGAAACATTTTCCTAGCTATGTTTTATCCCTATGTTTTTCCTCCTTTTATGTTACTTATATAATATCTGTCGAATACTGATTGGATTAATACAAAAGTAGCACATTTATGGTATTTAATAACGTTATGTTTCTAATACCACTGCACAAGAAAGTTTTGGAAACACAAATATAACTTATTAAAGAAAGTTTTCTATGTGTCACTTACAAAGGGATATAACTGGAATATAATACGAAAAATCTGAGCATTTTTGACAACACTCACCATGCTTTACATCAATTTATGTTTATTCCAAACCTCACAGTTTAGACTGTATGTAATTAGGGATACAAACTCTCTTCCTCTTTTGAGGTTTGGATCTAAAAACATCTTCTGAACCCATGAGAAGAGAATGGAGTCACAGAGTCTGTAGTGTTTACATATGTTTTAACTCACCAGTTAAAAAAGCCCAAGCCTTACTGTGGTCACTGCTAGAGTACTCATACTGCAAGAATCATTGCAGATGAGTTAACTTATGTAAACACTACCGACTATGTGATTCCACTCTTATTGGAACTGTCAAGAGCAGTGGTTCTCAACCTGTGGGTCCCCAGATGTTGTGGCCTACAACTCCCAGAAATCCCAGCCAGTTTACCAGCTGTTAGGATTTCTGGGAGTTGAAGGCCAAAACATCTGGGGACCCACAGGTTGAGAAACACTAGTCAAGAGAATTCAGATTACAATTTACCTTCCCTTAATGTCATGGGTTCTTAATGAAGACTCTTAACACAAAAGCGTTACTTCCTTCCTTATGGTTATTCATTGCTTCGCTGAAACTTTTTTGGTGTTCATAGAATCACAGAGATGGAAGAGAATACAAGAGCCATCCAAGCACACCCGTCATGTACAAATGCATAAAGTACGCCCAACAAATGACCATCCAGCCTCTACTGAAAAGTGTCCAGAGAAGGAGACTCCACCAAGCTCCAAAGCAGCATATCCCGCTACTGAACAGCTCTTCCTGTAAGAAAGCTCTTCCTAATGTTTAGGTGGAATATTCTTTCCTGAATACTGGAGCAGCAGTAAGCAAGCTTGTTCCCTTCTCAATGTTATGGTTGAGCCTTCTGGCTCTGATACTAGGAGACGAGGTCGTAAGACTCCTCGAGAGTCAGACTCTTTTGAGGAGCGTGAAAGGAAACGGCTCCGGGACTTATTTGCAGAACCAACAGATGAAGACTCCTTTGAGGGTTTTACCGAGGGAATGGAGGAAGAGATGGTTAGCTCAGAGGAGGATGACATGGAATGGACTCGTGTGAGGGAGGATTTGGGTGTCACTGGCAATGATAGCATGGGAGGCGACTGGCGGGTTGCAGGATCGGACCCGTGGACGGGCTGGAGGGATGGAACGGGATCCACAGCTGGGGATGCTGTGGGGCGTAGTCAAAGGTGTTTTAGTTCTGATGAGGATGATGATGAGGAGGCACCTGGAATTAGGATAGCAGCTGACAGCGATGAGGAGTTATGAACTGGCATAAAATGGGGTCTAGAAGCAATGGCTAATTGCGTTGGGCAAGGTAATCTGGACGAACGCTTGGGCTCTTGTTGGGGAACTTCCTGAAGACGGGTGTGATTCGTTTGCTGGGTACGTAAGTTACCAAGGACACTGGGCATAGACGGCGGGAGGAACTGTGTGGGCTTTTTCTGTGCAACTTGTGTTTAATCTTGATAGCTTGGACCTCCGTCGTCTTTTTGACGGACATTATTTGCCAACTCTGGATTGACGCTGGACTGACTGACTGACTACGACTCTGGACTAACCCTTCTGTGGCTATCGGTGGAACTTGTGGAACCTTAGATGTCTGCGTTTGGCTTTCGACCTCGGACCGGATTGGGACCCCGCTGACCGTCGTTACCCTGATTGATGTGCCTGGACCTGGTTTTCGCCCGTTGCACGGAGGAGCAACAGCCCGAGTTACTTCTGTAGCTCTTGAGTAGCAGAGGGGAATCTGCTGCTGGGTTTTGTGTTCATTTTGACCTTTTGTTAGCCAGTTTTTGTTTGTTTAATTGCCAGGCTGAAGTAAGCACCTTTGATTTAACCCGGATTAAACTTCTGTTTAATCCGGTTTATTCTTTTGAACTGTTTAAACTCAAACGAAGCTATTTTTGTTACTTTTCATACTGAAGACAAGTGTTTGCCTAGTCTTTTGTTTCCTACGGGCAATTTTTAGTTCTGTAACCTCAATAAACTGTGTTGTATTCTATTTGGAGGCGTTCTGTCTTTGACACTCAATATGACATCCTTTCAAATATGTAACCACGACTATCATGTCACCTCTTAACCTTCTCTTCCCCAGGCTAAATATACCCAGCTTCCTAAGCTGCTCCTCATAGGGCATGGTTTCTTGTATGAGTTCAAGTCATTTCCATTTTATGGCAAATCTAAAAAGAACCCATCATGGTTTTCTTAGCTTTCTTCAAAGGGGGGCGGGGCTGCCACTGCCTTCCTCTGAGGCTGACAGAATGTGATTTGCCCAAGGACACTTGGAGGGTTTCTATGGCCAAGCTGGGATCTGAACTCTGGTCTCTAGAGGCTTATATCCACCACTCAAACCACTTGGAATCTATTACTAACAGCAGCATTACTAACAAATATATTACGAACAGCTCTACATAGAAGGGAACAATACTTAGAAGATCTGTATCCTATTTTCTCTCTAATAAGATGACAATGAACAACAACCAGACCCAAGCTATATTTTGAGCAGCTATACAATATTTTTGAAACTATGGTAATCGTGAGGTCGTTATGGGGTTGACTCCATAACAAAACTATTCCTCACTGAATTATTCATTTAAACAAACATCGTACTATCTGAATTTGGTAGGTAATGCCATTTTCTCCATATCAAATGCTTAAGTGTTGGCCTGCAGGAAATATGAATAGTACCCACTCTCAACAACTCAAGGAATACAGGATATGGGTTGTCCTATCTGGTTCCAAAACAGGTCTAGGTATTAAGTCCCAAAATGCAGGGTATAAAACAGGACATGTGGGAATCCTATGTTCTGCACTTATAGATAGCCTTTTTAATAAAAACAGGTTCCCTTCCTTTCCAGTCCAACTTTATAGAAATGTTGTCACAACACATTATTAGGAAGGGTAGGGTTTCCCGTCCTCCTGAAGTGATTCTACTTTCCTAAAATCCAGTGCTGCCACACACTGCTATTTATACTTCCAGCTGCTATCAATTTGGCCCACCTTGGTGGAGTCAATATCAGACACAATACGCAAAAAGCATCATTGCTCTACCCCTGCAACTTTCATTTGCAACAGCGAAGAGGCAAGAATTTCTTATTAGCACCTTGAATGCTACGTATGCATAAAGTTCAGTGTCACCAAATGAAGAGCGTGTCACTACGTTGTCAGTCACTGAACACAAAGAAGCACAGAGATTCAATAGGCTTTGGAAGCGAACAAAATGAAGAATGCAGACACTGTTTCATAACTGATGCAAACCAACCAGAGTTGAAGCCATGGTTGACCTCAGGCATCAAACCTTTGCAAAGCCATCTTACCTTATAATTACTGGAATTTACCCACGAGGTAGCAAGACCATCAACCATTTTATCCAGCATGGTCTGATCATGTTCAAGATCAGAAGATTTGTGTTTATCTGAGAAGTAGTCTATCAGTTCTTGGCCAACCTGAAGTCTCTTTCCAACGTCCTTCTGCAGGACCTGAACCAAACAATACTCCATGGTGGGCTCCATGATGTGCTAGAAAAGCAGCACAGGCAACAGGGAGGCGAGAGGGCGGCAGGTTTGAGCAGTCCTGCGGGAGGATCCTCTGGGTCGCCTCTTTGTTTGATGAAGGTTACCAAGGGCCTGGATTTCAAAGATGTGATTCTGGGAATGGCAACAATGCACCATGTGTGTCTGAAGAGCAGCTGGCAGGTTATTAAAAGTTCAATTTAAATAACTAGTAATAGATAAATAAAGCAGTGTGCGGACCAGCCGGGCTGTATGACCAGGTCTCCAATGCTTCCGGATTCAACAATCCATCCTGTGGGGAAAATTAAAGAGGCAAAGGTTAGAAACAAATCTAAGAAGCAAAAACCCAAACAGCATAACAACATCAATGAAGACACTTGACATTTGGACAGTTTGTTATTTAAAGTCACTTTTTTCTATTTGCCTTGCAAATGTGACATAAGAAGTTGGGTGTTACGATCCTGGGGGAGGCTTATCTCATGTCCTTGTGTATCATCTCCAAAGACAAAAAGCTAACTCTGTTACATGGGAATCAACTGCTATGAAAAATACTAGGATCTTGAAAAGAAATGGACTACAACTCTTGAAAGTCTCCAGCTAGCATGACCACTGGCTATGCTGATTGGGAGATTTTGAAGTTGACATCCAAAATTAACGCCATCACTCTGTTAAACAACAAGAAAAGGGTAATTCAAATCTAGGATCAAGCTCTAACAATCAGCTCTTTGCAGAGTAGAATACTTTTATCACATCACCATTAGAAGTCCTCAAAGGAAAGAGAAAGTGGTATGAAGAAAGTCATGGAGCAGTGCTCCATGAATCTCAGATGAATACGAAAAGTGATATCAAGATTTGTGTACTGTGTACTTTTAAGTAAAAGTAAGCTTGGATAACTATATTAAGAGCCTCAAAATCAGCCTCAAAACCACCATCATGTTTAAAATATGATTGAACTAACAGATGCCTTATGGCCAACAATACATTAACATTGCAGTGGTTTGAGTGTTGGACTAAGACATCTTGAGACCAGTGTTTGAATCCTCATTCAGACATGGAAACCCACTGGGTGACCTTGGACAAGTCACACTCTCTCAGAGAAAGGAAAACTCAATCTGAACAAATGTTGCCCAATGAAACATCACCTTAGGCTTGCTATAAGCCAGAAAAGACTTGAAGGCACGCAAGAAAAATAACCTGTATTCTAAATTGCATTATGTCATTACTTTATTCATACATAAATTGCATCAGCAATGTCACCAACTGGACTGCCTAATTAGAAGTAAGCCCTACTGACACCAATTAAATGTAGCATCAGGTAAATTGAGTTTTGACTTTTTCTCAAGTAATAAAAAAGGGCACATCAATGGCCAGACATCTGTTTCTAAGGCAAATAGAACCAAGGCACCTAAAGGCTTGGAATCTGTAATTAAAACAAACACGCACATACAAAGACAACTGTACTGCTTATAGAAAGATCAAAAGTTGTGCTGGTTAATATAACGGATACAGTCTATCCAAGGGAGTTGGTTCAAGTCAGGAAAATCTTTGGACTAACTTTCCTACTAAATGTAAGCTCAGCAGATATCCTAGGCATGCTTACTCTGTCTTAGCCTCAGAGGAAGGCTAATTTCTCACACACAAAAACCCAACCCTGTGATGGGTTGGGCAGAAGATAGAAATGACTTGAAGGCACACAACAACACTTCATTCTAACTTAGTGGAATCTGCTTTCTGATTAGCAACTCTTCGGTTCGGAGTGTTAAAAAGTTTGTGTTTGAATTTTCTTTTGTTCCCTTTTACCCAAGAGAAAAAGAAAAACGAAAAACATCAGTCACACGAGATGACAATATTTCTCACAGTTCCCAGGTAACCAAAAGGATAGTCTGTAAGAAAAAGGTTGACACTGACATGCAACGTGGCACAATAGTGGAAATAGGTTGAACCCAGCAGTCAGATATTCTGTTGAATCAGGAGCCTATTTTCTTTTCCTGGGACCTTCTCAGGGCTGCACAGACTACTAAAAGATAAATATACACAAACTCCTGGAAAGGCCACAAGTCCAGTTCTCTCTCTTTTCTATTATGAAAATGAGATTTTTCAATGTTACAGAATGAGGATGGGGCTATAACTGATCTGAAAGGCCAATTGGTGCACCTGCCATCCGTCAGTAGAAAAAGTTCAATTTAGGGGTTAAAACACAGCATTGGCAGGCCATATGCAGCCCTACGCCTATACGTTCCCCATCCCTTCCCAGAGAAGCTTCTCAGAGGCTCCTATATTCTTATGCAGAATTCCCTTCCCCAAGAGATTCAGTTGGCCTTCTCCATGTTCTCTTTCCACCAGCAGGAAACCTTTTTATTTAGGAAGACCTTTGGCCTTTAACTTGTTGCAGCTGATGGGGCTTATTATTGGGTTTTTGGTGTTGTGTTTCTAATTTATACATTTTTAAATTGGTTTTAAACTTACAACTTTAAAAATACAGTTGTGATTTCATTGTCTTTTAACTACTGTATTACACTACTTGGTTTGGAATTGTTGTAAGCCAGCCTGACTCCGGAGTAGGAATGAAGGTGGGATATTCATTAATTAAACTATGGCACTCATTGTGTGGAACACACTTTCCTCTGGTATTTCACATGCGCCAACAATGTCTATTTTTAGATGCCTGTGGAAAACCTATTTTTGCGAGCCTTCCTGAGGAGGCAAACTTACTTGCAGGGGGCAAAAATGATGAAGCTCTCCAAAAGGGGTTGGTCTGCAACACCCATGGCCAGGAGACCAAAGGTGAGGAAACTTGGGATTGGCAATCCACTTCTGGAGAGTCACACAATTCCATGCATGGGCAAAGCAAAAATTGGGGGGGGGGGGGGGAGAGAAGGGGGGTTGTTCGTTGAATTTATTGTATGTTTTCTCTGTAGCTTTGATTTAAGTGCTTAATAAATATTGGTAAATAAATAAATGGAGCAAGATGCCCAAGCAGGATGGACATTCCCTGTAAAGACATATCAACTAATGGGAGGGAAGATACACCTTTCTGGGAACCTTCTGTACCTGCCTTACCCTCTGAATGCTAAGCCCTGCTATAAAGAAACATGGAGCAGCGTCAAACATGCTGGACAGCCCTTTGCTCTGCCTATATTAAGAGAAATTTTATTTCAACACAACATTCAACATGAGGTGAGATGCAACATGGATTCTAGGCATATGGGTTTTCCAAAAGGAGCCATTACAACCATGCCCTCACACCTCATCACGGATATGTCATAGGCAACAAACAACCCTAAGATATTGTTGTTGCTGTATGCCTTTAAGTTGTTTCTGACTTATGACAACTCTAAGGCCAAACTATCATGGAGTTTTCTTGGCAAGATTTCCTCAAAGAGGCTTTGCCTTTCTTGGAGAAAATGTAACTTGTCCAATGTCACCCAGTGGCAGGTATGTAGCCGGGGGGGGGGGGGGGGGGTGTTAAGCGGCTTTACCTCCCACCCCGAAATTCTCAGGGTGGTCCGCGAGAAGGCCTTACTGGAACTGTTATGTTTATTCATATCATGATCTGATCACCATGCTTAATATATCCCATATGCATGGGGATATTGGGATAACAATACAAAAGGTTTGCTAGGATAGATCCTTTCTCACTCAGAATCAGCCCCCACCCCACCCCGGAATCAAAATCCTGGCTGTGGACCTGCCCAATGGGTTTCCATGACTGAGGAGAGATCTGAACCATATTCTCCAGACTTATAGTTAATTGCTCAAAAGACAACTTGAGTATTCGTTATGCAAAATGCTTGGGACTGGGAGTGTTTTGGATTTTAGATTTTTTTTTCAGATTCTGGAATACTATACCTGGCATTTGCATATACGTATATACTTGCAGATGGGACCCAAGTCTAAGCAGAAAATTCATTCATATTTCACGTACATCTTATACATATAGCTTAAAGATAATTATATTTAATATCTTTAATGATGGTGTGCATGAAACAAAGTTTTTACACACCGAACCATCAGAAAACAAAGGTAACGCTATCACAGCCACAGGGTTGTTGACAACACATATCTCAGCCACCTCTGTGGGCGATTTTGGATTTTGGAGTACAGTCAACCCTCTACATTCACAGGGGTTAGAGCACAGAACTCCCGTGAAAGTAAAAAACTGCAAATAAAGAAATTGCTAATTTCTTTCTCTCTAGGACTTTGCAGGTCTTCAAGAACAACTCTGTGGTCACATTCCACAACAAGCTGAACATAGAATTACACTGGAGGAGCTAGATTCCTAGAGATGTGTTCTCTCTGGAAATCTCAAGATCTGTGGTTCTCAACCTGTGGGTCTCCAGATATTTTGGCCTTCAGCTCCCAGAAATCCTAACTGCTGGTAAACTGGCTGGGATTTCTGGGAGTCGTAGGCCAAAACACCTGGGGACACACAGGTTGAGAACCACTGACATGGACCATCTAGTCCAACCCCCTGCTCTAGATCCTTCAACACAACTGGTGGATGTTGACCACAGGATCAAACTGGACCCAAAGATTTCTTGAACATTTTACTCAAACCCATGAATAATAAAATCTTGTAATAAAGAAATACAGGAGCACTACTTGAATTAAGGCAAGTTACAAAAGAAAGAAAGACCAAAAAAGCTCAACATTCATAAGTCTCAAGGCTTTAGAATTGTAGATATGGGATGTTCAACGTGTACTATACTAGTGTTAATAAAACTGACACCGGGAGAAGATGCAAATTAAATATTTGCATCAGCTTCTTTCAATACCAGATAAACAGATGAGATACAGTTCACCTAGGATAAACATCAATCATTAATTTTCTATGGGTTTCCTTGAAAACAGGTGCCCATAATAAACCCAAGCTACATGTGTTGAAAGCAGCTATGACAAAGCTATTATTACAGCTTGCAACAAATCCCTGTATATTTCCGAAGACTGTTAGTGTGGGCACTCTCTCCCACTCATACACAATCTCACACGCATACAAACATCCAATTTCTCCTTTTCTTCCCTGCATCTATAAACTAACCAAAAGTATTTTTAAAAATCACTTTGTTTTCAAAGCAGGATTCCAGAGTTGTTCAAAGCAGCAGCAAAGGAAGTCCATTCTGGCGGCTTCCCCCTCCATGACAATGCGGCCCTCCCTTCTGTATCAGTTTACCAGCAGCTGCAATTTCTCCACTCCCTTCCCCCTCCATAATGAAATGAATCTCACTTGCACATCTTCCAATATAGCCCGCTCCCCATCCATTCAGCAGACAGGCTCTGCTGGCTTCCCAGCCACTCTGCTCCCCAAGTGCAGCCTCCCACTACCATTACTTATGGTATACACCAAACACAATTTGTGTCGAATGTTATACTTTTCCCACCTCAACGCACCCTATATTTCCAGATCGCCCTTCAACTTAAAAAGGGTTGGGGGTGGGGGATCTAATAATAACATTTAAAGCTCCTGGTTGCACAGAAAACTAGGCCATACTTGGAAAGAAAGCAGGTCAAGCTCAGTATAAGAGAAGGGGGTTGGTAGACAAAGCAGAGGGCAGAAAAGCAGAGCCCTTGCAAAGTAAACAACCAAAGCAAAAGTCAGGGGCGGGTGTCATCCGGTGCAAAACAAAACAATACAGCAACGTGCCTTGGGGACGTCCCTCCACGGAGTATGACCTCTGCCGAAACTCACTCTCACTGTATTTCCAGGTCAACCTTCCACCCTTTTTTTAGCAAGGAGCAAAGGAGAGCCAACAACATAACAAAACACATCCACCAAGAGTGCCTGCACTTTATTTATCTAACAGGTTTATAGCCATTCTTTATATAAAACATAGGCATTAAAAAGAGAAACACTATTACTTTAAATGAGACAAATCATGTGCAATCTTCCTTCCACTAAATCATACAACACAAACCAAAATCCCAAAGCAGTGGAGAAGAATTCCTCCCACCACTACTCCAAAAGGTATGCGGAAAAGCATGAAAGGGGACCAGCAATTGGAACAAACTGATATCAATTCACTTATCTGACACAGAGAATGTGATCTGAAGGACAAGGACATCTTTCTCAGGAAAAAATGCTGTCAGAAAAGTCTGGAACAATAGTAAGGACGCTTAAGGTTAGACTGAGCAATTGTTGTTGTTTATTTATTCAGTTGCTTCCAACTCTTCATGACTTCATGGACCAGCCCACGACAGAGCTCCCTGTCGGCCGTTGCCCCCCCCCCCCCCCCCAGTTCCTTCAAGGTCAAGGCAGTCACTTCAAGGATACCATCCATCCATCTTGCCCTTGGTCGGCCCCTCCTCCTTTTTCCTTCCATTTTCCCCAGCATCATTCTCTTCTCCAAGCTTTCCTGTCTTCTCATTATGTGGCCAAAGTACTTCAGCTTTGCCTCTAATATCCTTCCCCCCAGTGAGCAGTCGGGCATTATTTCCTGGAGGATGGACTGGTTGGATCTTCTTGCGGTCCAAGGCACTCTCAGAATTTTCCTCCAACACCACAGTTCAAAAGCGTCTATCTTCTTTCGCTCAGCCTTCCTTATGGTCCAGCTCTCACATCCATAGGTTATTTTAGGGAATACCATTGCTTTAACTATGCAGACATTCATTGACAGTGTGATGTCTCTACTCTTCACTATTTTATCGAGGTTGGCCATTGCTCTCCTCCCAAGAAGGAAACATCTTCTGATTTCCTGGCTCCAGTCTGAGTCTGCAGTAATTTTCGCACCTAGAAATATAAAGTCTGTCACTTCCTCCATGTTTTCTCCCTCTATTTGCCAGTTATCAATCAGTCTGGTTGCCATAATCTTGGTTTTCTTGATGTTTAACTGCAACCCAGCTTTGGCACTTTCTTCTTACACCTTGGTTAGAAGGCTCCTCAGCTCCTCCTCACTTTCAGCCATCAAAGTGGTATCATCTGCATATTTGAGGTTGCTAATGTTTTTTCCAGAAGTTTTAACTCCAGCCTTGGATTCATCAAGCCCCACACATCACATGATGTGTTCTGCATACAAGTTGAATAGATAGGGTGAGATTATACAGCCCTGCCGTACTTCTTTCCCAATCTTGAACCAGTCCCTTGTTCCATGGTCTGTTCTTACCATTGCAACTGTACCAGCTCTAAAGCCAAGGCCAAAGGGCCTCTGGAGCTCCAGACATCCAAGATCTCAATACCCAAAAGACTCAGCCTGCCTTGGATACTGACACAGGATTATGACAGTTCTACCCCAAAACAAAACCTTGCACACCAAATGATTCCCAGCCCCACCTAAGGTAATAGCATAGCGACCAGTTTTGAATTATCATAGGAGTTATCACACCAAAGCCACTAAACTAAAGTTGTTTGACTCACTCGGATTAATACCAAAAACATGTACATGTTGCATGTTGCATGAACACTGTGGTTGAAATCTTCTTCCAATGGTAAACTGTCAAAGGGCTACTGAGAACATGTGGGCTTAAACGTGCAAACCAATGGCTTTGGCCTGTACTATTTTGTACACTGCTTTCTTGTATAATTAAACATAAGACCTCTCAACATCCAGAAACTTGAAGCTTTGTGATACTACACCACACTGTTTTCCTCTCCCCTGCAAAACTCACATACTCTCTGGACGCTTTCTGGATGATGTGGTTAAAATAAAACTACCCTTATTTTTATAGCTGAAACAACTACAATAGGTCTGATTCTGCACAAACGAAGATCAATTTAATAACCTGCAAATTGACTTTGGTCATATTTTCAAGGACTGGCTACAAACATGCATATCAGTACTTACAAAATTTCTCACAAATGATGACTTGAGGATTTCACTCAATACACAAATAATAGGAAGGATACAATAATTAACACCGTTCTGTATTTTAAACCTTCACTGTAGGCATCAAGGCCTAAAGCATCCTTGTTTAATGAGAGTCCTTTGAAGAGCTCTCCAAGTTACAGCTGCTTCGGGACATTTCAGAGAATCTGGCTGAAAGAGGATCAAATAGAATCTCTCTTTGTTTGGAAGAAGGACCCTAGTACTGCCCTTGTATCAATCTCATTATGCCCATGACCCTTCTTTATCTTTTCTTTTGCCCATTTGGTTTGAATAATGATTTCTGTGTGTCGGCATTTTTCTACTAACAGATATATAGATTTAGTAATACTATTGTAGTTAACTACCATCAGGTTAACTTCAGTGATTGGCATTTCTATGAATGAGAGACCTCCAAATCACCTTATCAGAAACAACCTGCTCACATCTTGCAGACTCAGGGCCAAACCTACTTTGATTGAATATATCCATCCAGAAGGAGCCCTCGGTGGTGCAGCGGGTTAAACCACTGAGCTGCTGAACTTGCTGACCGAATGGCCGGCGGTTCGAATCCGGGGAGCGGGGTGGGCTCCCACTGTCAGCCCCAGCTTCTGCTAGTTTGAAAACATGCAAATGTGACTAGATCAATAGCTACCGTTCCGGCAGGAAGGTAATGGTGCTCAATGCAGTCATGCCGGCCATATAACCTTGGAGGCGTCTACAGACAATGCTGGCTCTTTGGTTTAGAAATGGAGATGAGCACCACCCCACAGAGCCGGACACGACTAGACTTAATGTTAAGGGGAAATCTTTACCTTTATCCATTCAGAATGTGATTTTTCTCTTTTCCTATTATCTTCTACCTCACCAAACATTAGTCTTTTCTAATGAGTCATGTCTTCTCATGGCATATGCAAACTGCCAGTGTAAATGACTTCATCATCTGCTTTGATGCTGTATAAATCGTTGTGGTTATTTTTGTTTTCTTCATGTTCATCTGAAAACCTGCCTTTGCACCTTTTTCAGTAGTCATTGTAAGGTTTTGCTGTTATTTACAAGCAGTGTGATGTCATCTGAACATCTTAAATTCTTGATATACCTCCCTTCAATTTTCATGCCTCCTTCCTCCAAATCTAATCCTGCTTTCCAGATCATGCATTGAGCATACACCTAAACAGGTGGAGTGATACAAGCAGCCTTGTCTGACCTCCTTGGCAACTGGAAACCATACAGTTTCTATGTATTCTGTCCTGACAGTAGTCCTTGTCCTGAGTCCAGGTTATGCATCAACACAATCAAATGTTGTAGCACACACATTTCTTTTAAGAATGATACAAATTTATTCATGATCTACGCAATTCAAATGTTTTGCTATCTATATATATATATTCACAAGCTTTAGGAAATAATATCCCCCAATGGCGCAGTGTGGTAAAGTGCTGAGCTGCTGAACTTCTGTACCGAAAGGTCGCAGGTTTGAATTGGGGGAGCGGAGAGACCCCCACTGTTAGCCCCAGCTTCTGCCAACCCAAAAGTTCAAAAACATGCAAATGAGACTACATGAATAGGTACTGCTCCGGCGGGAAGGTAACGTTGCTCCATGCAGTCATGCCACATGACCTTGGAGGAGTCTACGGACAACGCCAGCTCTTCGGCTTACAAATGGAGATGAGCACCAACCCCCAGAGTCAGACACAACTGAACTTAATGTCAGGGGAAAACCTTTACCCTTTACCTTAACTACCACCAATTCCTCAATACTTTATTTCCCATACCACCATACTTCGCCACAGCAACGTGTGGCCGGGCACAGCTAGTAATCTATAAAACACAACCTAATTTTCTTCTAAAAATTTTTAGTGAGCTCTATTATCCAATATACATTTGAAACATGATCCCTAGATCAAGCTTAGATACCTAACATTTCTTGTTCTATCTATGATAAAGGCTTCTGTTGCTGTATTTTGAGTATCACTTTTACTTGTGGCCCCTTTCTTAGAGACCAGAATGTATATTGAGCATTTACAATATATGGCCTATTCTTTTGTTTTATATATTTGTTGACATATTTTAATTTGAACTAGAGTAGATTCTGTCCCCTTTCCGGTTACAGAATATCTTCATTCTTGCTTTAAAATTTCTACTAGTTTCTCAAGTCTTGTGGAAGTGGTCTCCTGTTCTTTCCATTGAATCAACATCTGAATGTATGTATATTCTATTTATTCCAGTTGGGACCAGAATAATAGAGTTGGAAGAGACTACATGGGCCATCCAGTGCAACACCATTCTACCAGGCAGAAAAAAGCACAACCAAAGCACCCTAATAGATAGCCATCTAGCCTCTGTTTAAAAGCCTCCAAAAAAGTGCCTCCACCACACTCTGGGGCGGAGAGTTCCACTGCTGAACAGTTCTTACTGTCAGGAAGTTCTTACTAACATTTAGGCAGAATTTCCTTTCCTGAATTTGAACCCACTACTAGCAATGTCACAGGTGATTTGGAGATGGTTTGGGAAACGCTCCTCATCCAACAGTAGGGTAAGTAACTAATCTGTGGGCAACCAAGGGATAGTGTGCAAGAATTCTCCCTGACAAATATCGATCTCAAAATCTAATAACCATTTTGAATGATCGTGTCCTAAAGTGTTGAACACTTCATTGTGGCACAACTGAGCTAAATCCACTTTGTAAGACACACAAAAATGCTTCCCATGATACTACATGGTACACTTACCCAGAAGAACACAACACATAATAACACTACAGCACAACACCTAGCAGCCCTCTCTGTGGGCCTCATTTCCTTTTAAATAACACACCACATATTTCTCTTCTCTCTACACATAGCTACCCACCTACATTATCACTTCCTACATCTGTTGAAGTGAATCAGCAAAAGTATATTCAATAATGCAGTCTCTTGAGTTGTTGCATCTGCTGTTTTTTGCAGCAGACTAACATGGAAGTGAATGTAAGTAGCACGACAACAAATCTGCTACGAGAATAAAACTCAAAATCAAAATCTAGAGGTTGTAGTTAAAACCAAAAATATAATTTGGCTGGTCCGTATGCTTTAGGTGGAAGGGTTTGCTGCATTTCAAACATCTCATTTCTTCATTTTGCATTGGTCCTTGTTTGCGCCCCAGGGCTGAATTATCAATGGTTCAACTAGTGCAAGGGCTCCAGTCCTTCACTGGTTTGGGCCCAGTGCTGAAGGAAGAAGGCATAGCCTGCTTCCCTTGCTTCCCCAGCTGCCTCCTGAATATCTCCAATGTTTCTATCATTACCAATATTGTTTTACTTAGATGACTAAGTGAAAGTGCATGGGACCCAACTGCCAGTCTCATGAAATTGTAGGGCTTGAAATGTAGGACTCGGACAAGAAGGGTTTTATGCTGCTGTCTAGTGCACTTTGTATTTTATTTGGTTTTCATTCACACATTCAATTTCTATGCCACAACCATTAGACCAGAACACATATGCACACAAAGGAAGCCTTGTTTATTAAATTGCTCAAGGATCTAAACTAACTTCCTGTGTCTTTGCTCATTCCCACTATAATTCCTATCCTGGAGAGGTGCAACAAACCAGGTCCTTGCAGAAAATGAAGATACACCACTCAGGGTTGCCAGGTGTCAAAGGTGAAAACAAGGGACACAAGAAAATAAAATGCAAATCAGAGCACGGATAATTAAATAATTTGCATAATATGTACATTAGACAAATGAGTTTGAGTCTAGAATCTGACAAGGTGAAGTTCAGGTCGATTGACTAGTTGTGACCTTTAATTCCCCATGGCCTGCAACCAGGAAGTCTGAAGCAGTTCTGATGGGCATGTAAAGAATTAAATTTGTAATCAGGGGCTCTTTCCAGTGGGAAGGGAAGGCCCGATCCCCTTCCCTCTCCCCACCCCAGTTCCTCTCCAGCCCCACAAAGAGGGACCCCCCACAACTACCGACGGAAATAAGGTACAAGGTACAATTGCACCCATACCTTGGGAAGTCTGATTTGGCCGCGGTGGTTCACGCTCTGGTTACATCCCGTATAGATTACTGGAATGCGCTCTACGTGGGGTTGCCTTTGTTCAGAAGCTTCAATTGGTCCAATGGGCGGCAGCCAGATTGATCACCGGAGCGACGTACAGGGAGCACACAACTCCCCTGTTGTGCCAGTTCCACTGGCTGCCAATCTGCTACCAAGCATAATTCAAAGTGCTGGCTTTGGCCTATAAAGCCCTAAACGATTCTGGCCCAGCTTACCTGTCCAAACACATCTTCCCTTATGAACCACCTCAAAGATTAAGATCATCTGGGGAGACCCTACTCTTGATCCTGCCTGTTTCGCGGCTGGCAGGGACGAGAGACAGGGCCTTCTGGGTGGTGGCCCCTCGGTTGTGGAATTCCCTCCCTAGTGATATAAGATCAGTCCCCTCCCTCCTAGCCTTTAGAAGGAAAGTGAAGTCCTGTCTCTGGGATCAAACTTTTGAATAAGAACATAGTGCAATAATAGATGTCAAATTCATGCAATAGCCATGGAACAGCTTTAGACTATGATTTTTGAACGGCGAGATTTTAATTGATTGTCAGGTTTTTAATGTTACTGTATGAATTTTAAAATATATATTTTAAAGGTACAGTGTTCCCTCACTACTTTGCGGTTCACTTTTCGCAGATTCGCTGTTTTTCAATAAACTCTAAAAGACTATTATAAATCATAAAAAATACATTTTACAGCCTAAGGAAGGGAGGAAGGAGAAGCCAAAGGGACAGAAAAGGACCCCAGGAGGCAACAGGAGGAGGAGGAGGAGATTTATCAACACACGATTGGTTGATAAAGACTTAAAAGAGTATATAACTACTAAAATAATGTATAAATATTAAAATAAATATAGTGTCCCTACTTCGCGGATTTTCACCCCAGCGATAAGTGAGAGAACACTGTATGTCTCACCTGTGTTTTGTAGGCACTGAACGAGTGCCCATGTAAGCCGCCTTGACTCCCCTGCGGGGTGGAGAAAGGTGGGATACAAATGGGGTAAATAAATAATAAATAAGGTATAATTGACATGCTAGCCCAAGATGTAAGGATATTTTATGTACATATGGGATTGTTCCTTAAAATCTGGGACACCTGGCAAGGCTGACACCAGGGCCGTAGCCAGAAAAAAATTTCGGGGGGGGGGGGGTTTAACCCCTAGCACACACCTCTCCCCACTACAAACCTGTCAATATCTGCTTGAGATAGTGCCTGGAGGGACTCTTAGTGTTTTGTGTCTCATAGACTTAGCATGGGGATTTGGTTAACCAGTTAAAATTCATGAGTAAACCAGGTTTTTTTATAACCTGAAAAATTTCGGGGGGGGGGGGGTTGAACCCCTAAAACCACCTCCTCGCTACAGGCCTGGCTGACACCAATGTACAGACCTGTCAGATCTCAGTCAGAAACTCCCAGTTGCCTTTGTAATGCTCAAAGAGGGCTGTGCACATCCAGCTAACGCCACAGTCCAAAACAGACTTCTCACCTCGAATTACTGGTTTAATAAGCAGTCTAGTAAGACTACTAGTATCTCATCTCATGAAAGCTTGCTGACAGCTTAAACCATGACTGGGCAGGTACATTGTGACAGTATGTTCCAAACATTCCCCCATTCAATTCAGTAAATAGACAAAGGAGGGTGGGCAACCCTGTCTGCATCCCAAAATGACTCAAGAGTGCTTTCTATAGGGAAAGAAACCCCTAGCATTTGGGGGGGGGGGCAGCTGCATCTCTCAAGAGTGCATAACCTTTTCAACCCTGGGAGCCAAATATAATGCCAGATTTGGGGGAGGGGAGAGAGAGAAAAGCTGCAGAAGTACACATGCATGCCTGTGGCCATACACATTTCTTAGTAAGCTCTGCTCTGAACAAGATCAGTGTCCATCCATTGGTCCTAGGAGGGTGGAGCAGGGGGCAGCAATGATTTGTGACTCCTGTATCAATCACACAGTGAATCAAGTTAAACATTTAGTCTGAACTTCAAATTTAATTGGGGGTATAGGGCTCAAATCTATTTAGGGATACGGCCTGGCACTTTGGAACCTGGGTTCTAATCTCTGCTAGAGCCTAGCAGCTCAGCTATCATGGTATGACCCATCCAGGAATTTGAGATCTACAAAGGGTCAGTGACCCTACAAAGGCAAAGAGTCGTTGTCTGTTCCGCCAACGCACACAGACATCAGCCTTTCAAGATCTCACCCTTTTTTATTAACAGTTGAAGACCTTCCTCTTTGATTTGCTGGATTATGCTGCTGAGTTGTGCTTGAGGTTGCTGAGTTGGGTAGTAGCTGGTGGGATGTTGGGCATTTTCATAGAATCACAGAATCATAGAGCTGGAAGAGACCACATAGGCCAGTGGTTCTCAGTCTGTGGGTCCCCAGATGTTTTAGCCTTCAACTCACAGAAATCATAACAACTGATAAACTGGTTGGGATTTCTGGGAGTTGTAGGCCAAAACACCTGGGGACTCACAGGTTGAGAATCACTGACATAGGCCATCCAGTCCAACCCCCTGTCATGCAGGAAAAGCACAATCAAAGTATTTTTATATTTTATTGTCTTTGTCTTTGGTTGTATATGTTTGGTGTTCCATCCTAGAGGAAAGGGTGTTATAAATCATCACCATCATCATCCAGAGGAGATTTACAGCCCTAATGACCCAGAAGTCACCAGCAGCCACTGAAATTAAAGATCGATTGTACAAGCTCATATGAATGTAAACACTATGTTTCACTGCAATCTGTTTCCAAATATGCAACTTGCCTTCTTATCATGAAAATTATATTAAATTACATGACCGTATGCTGTCAGCAATCAATGCTACCAGAAAAAATGACAGCCTTTCTGTTTTTTAAATGATTATTAAGGAGGAGAACTCTCTTTAATTGTATTCAGCAAGTTTTAAAGAACCTAGTACTTAAAACCATGCTTCCATTTTAACAAAATATCAGAATGTCAAATTTCCCCCCAGGAAAGCTACCCCACTTTAATTTCAGTTGAATGCTGCAGTTATTCTGGCAGATTAAGCAAACAAGAAATAAAAACAGAATCTTAGCTGTCCCCAGAAATCTATTAATATCTTGACTGCTGTTTTTACATGTTTTGGTTTCTTGTTAAGTCAGCAGTTCTAAGGAAGGCTTCTTCAATATGCTTCATTTTCTGGATGCAAGCTTGCTGAGACAGATCTATGGCTTTCCAAATACAGCAAAGGGATGACTCTGCAAACTTCAAGAAAACTATTTTGCTGCTGAATTCAGTGTATATCTTTACCTGCAAACAACCTTTCTGCACAGCCTTTGGCAGACTGGAACATTTTTTCCCCTTACACTATAGTGAATGTGTTTGCAAAAGCAAAGGAATTTTTTTCTAATATTTTTATTGAAGAAAAAGTTTTAACTACATAAAAAGTGGGGGAACATTTAAATAGAAAGAAGTAGGAAAAAAAAGAAAGAGAAGAAAAGGGGGGAAAATACAATTCAAATTCAAAAAACTAATGAAAAGTTATTGTTCGTGACTTCCGTTCTTCTTTCTTCCGTTTTTATTTCTTTGACCTATTTATCTCTCCCATTAAACAAATTGGAGAGCATTAAAATTATTTCTTTCCCTTTCAAATCATTATTTTCTCTTAATATATTCTTCAAGAGGTGACCAATCCGTCATTTTTAGTCCTCTACCAAGTTGCTTTTTGAACTACAAAACCCAGTGGTCATACTAGTAGGGTTGGTTCTGGAACAGCAGTTCAAAAAACTGAGGTAAAGGTGAGCTACAAGCCATATTCAGGTGCTGCTAATGAGACTTCTTCCTAGATGCAATTAGGGAAAGACCAAGGTAGGTAAAGGTAAAGGTTTTCCCCTGACATTAAGACTAGTCGTGTCCGACTCTGGGGGTTGGTGTTGGCGTTGTCCATAGATACCTCCAAGGCCATGTGGTTGGCACGACTGCATGAAGCGCCCATGGAGCACCGTTACCTTCCCGCAGGAGCAGTACCTACTCACACTTGCATGTTTTCAAACTGTTAGGTTGACAGAAGCTGGGGCTAACAGCGGGAGCTTACCCCGCTCCCCGGATTCAAACCGCCGACCTTTCGGTCAGCAAATTCAGCAGCTCACCAGTTTGATCCGCTGCACCACGGGGGGCTCAAAGACCAAGGATGA
This sequence comes from Anolis carolinensis, assembly GCF_035594765.1. Classification (NCBI taxonomy): domain Eukaryota; kingdom Metazoa; phylum Chordata; class Lepidosauria; order Squamata; family Anolidae; genus Anolis; species Anolis carolinensis. Next base: position 248,739,948 of record NC_085841.1, read on the forward strand.
AGGTGTAATTCTGCCCCCTCTTTTGCTGTCCTGACCTCAGTCCATTTACAACAGGGATCCTTCTCTGACTCTGATACACATCTACATTAATATACACACATACAAATTGTTCTAACCAACACAGAGACACAGAAACAACTCGATAAATGTCAAATTCACTGTTTGTTGATGTTTATCCCTTATTATTTTACTCCTTTTAGATAGTACTATATAACCACAATTCTACTTTTGGTAAGAGTCATCTAATGCAATGCTTCTTAAACTGTGGGTCCCAATCACAAATGGAGCCACCTTAGCTCAATGCTGGGGTCACGAAAAAAACTGGTAACAGTAAAAGCTTCCTGACATCAGCTAGTGGCTGTTTAAAACATTTATACGAATCTGCTGCTCAGTGATTACGGTAAACTCTGCAGAATATGCTTCAGCTGTACTTCATTGAAAAAAATCAGTCTGTTTAGCAAGCCTTGCAAACTTTGGTTTGTTATCCATAAATGTTTGCTTTTTATACCTGTTTTATATATCTATATACCTGGAGTCACATAAAACATTCCCAAGTGGAAATGGGTTGCACAAGTGGAAAATATGCTTAAGAAGCCCTGATCTAATGCATAAATCCTCCAATTGACATTTGCCTCAACATTACTGTGAAAAAGTGACATGCAATCCCAATCTTTCTTGAAGATCATCCAAGATTTCTTCTTAATCTACATAGTCAGTTTAGGCAACTCAGCAAGTTCACAGATCTTTGTCAGCTATTTTGCTAGTGTTATGATAACTGGTTCCTTCCATCTCTGAGCTCTTCCCAGCATATCATAATAAGCATGTTATCCCATATTAGTTCCTGCCTCTGCAAAGCGTAAGAAAAACCATAAATTGTCTGCTTAGTGCTGCCTTCCAATGTGGTACCATCCAAATATTTGGAACTACAACTCGACTAATCCATTTTCATTAGCCAAATTGGCTGGGGCTGATGGGAGATGAAATCCCAAAGACTTAAAGGGCATCAACTTGGGGAACGGATGCTTAGAGAAATCCTTGTTGCTTTTTCAGGGCAAAATCTGTCAAGGACATGGGCTCAGAAGATAGACACTGAGGAGACATACCCCCTTCATTTCACACAGTACTAAATAATGCAGAAGTTCTGAGAACCTGCAGAGTAAATTTCCTTTCCTGTTCAGTAACCTGACCTCATCCCCCTCCACTGTTTGCGGGGTGTCAACGGGTTACACAGAATTTCTATACCACCCACCATTCCATAACACAAAATGATGAGTGTAAATCATGTGCGACAATAGAGCAAAATATATTTGTCTCCAAATACAAGAGGCACATGTTGATTTTTCTTATTCTGTCCTTTAATGATTATTTAAAGTTGCTATCTAATTCTACTAGCAATTTCCATATTTTGCTGATGTGTTTCTAAGAACTTCCTAACTGTGAGAGATGTTCAGCAGTGGAACTCTCTGCCCCAGAGTGTGGTGGAGGCTTCTTCTTTGGAGGCTTGTAAACAGAGGCTGGATGGCCATCTATCGGGAGTGCTTTGAATGCGATTTTCCTGCTTCTTGGCAGCGGGTCGGACTGGATGGCCCACAAGGTCTCTTCCAACTCTAGGATTCTATAATTCTATTTATTTCAATATATACAGTTCCTATAATAATAGGAACACCTTGGGTTCCAACATTGAGGAAATTAACAGAATTATTTTTAAAAAAATAACACTGCCCAGTGCCACTGTGGCCTGAATTGTATTTGGAGTCCGGGCAAGAACTGAATCAATGTGATTTACAGAAATGATGATTCACTATCCAAAACACTGATTCAATAAGTCCAAGCTATTTGGAATTGCCAAACTGAAATTAAAGAATTAGGCGTACAGAGAAGAAAGGTGTTGGAAAATGGTATTTTAGCCATGTTATCTCCTGCGGCTGGCCTTCTAAACTGTAGTGCCCATTTAATCCTGATTTGCACCCAGACAAAAAAGATAATGGAAGCAATAGAGACACAGACACACAAAAGGGCCATGGTATGAACAAAAGCAACAGAGATGAACCCAACTGTTATGTCAGGATGAGGAAGAAGGAGAAGGTAAACAAGGCCACCACCTGTCCTTCTGAAAAACCAGCTCCGCTGGACTTAGCCTCTCTTCCGAGATTTTTCCCTTATCAAGAACAGAAATCCTTTTTTCCCTGCAATATTTTTTTAAAAGATGTGGGTATCTTGCTCATATATAGGTGCCACAATTGACCAAGAAAAGCACACCAGCCCACCAGACATGGCTTAAATAATGGGTTAGCTTGTATGAGTACCACAGCACATACTTGGCCCATAGTGGCACAGTGGATTAAAACCCTTGTGCTGGCAGGACTGATGACCTGAAGGTTGCCGGTTTGAATCCAACACAGGGAGAGCATGGATGAGTTCCCTCTGTCAGCTCCAGTTCCCCATGAGAGAAGCCTCCCACAAAGATGGCAAAAACATCAAAACATCCAGGCGTCCCATGGGCAACGTCCTTGCAGGTGGCCAATTCTCTCACACCAGAAGCGACTTGCAGTTTCTCAAGTGATTCCTGACACAGAAAAAAAAAAAGTACCTCGGCCATGGAATTCAAACAAAAATTTGAGAAGTATTGCTTTATTTGGCCCAAAGCTGCCTCCCTCAACACATGGCTTATATCTGTATTGATCTGGAGTACGTAACAAATGATCCCATAATACTTTCTCTGCAGCACCATAAGGCAAATGAGAGGTTGAATAACAGAATCATAGAATCCTTGAGTTGGAAGAGACCTCACAGGCCATCTAGTCCAACCCCCTGCCGAGAAGCAGGAAATCGTATTCAAAGCACCCCCGACAGATGGCCATCCAGCTTCTGCTTAAAAGCCTCCAAGGAAGGAGCCTCCACCACAGTCCGGGGAGAGAGTTCCAGTGCCGAACAGCACTCAGTGAGGAAGTTCTTTCTAATGCTCAGGTGGAAAAATAAAGGTTTTGCATCCTGAAAATGTGAGATTAGTTTTTCTCAGAATTCATTGTCTGTTTAGAGGAAATAAACAATTCCCAGGCCCTTTTAGTCCGAAGTACAAAAAAAAAATATTTCAGGCTCTGCTCCTTCAAGATAATACACCAAATGGCAACCAAGAAAAGAAAATGAAAATATAATTAGCATCATGCTTGGTATTTGTAATGAAGATCTATTTACAAATACAATATATTGGAAGTTATTTTCAAATCTGTACACCACATATTTTTCTCATTATTCAGTAGAATATACAGTAGATTCCCAGTTACCTGGCACCCACAAGAATTGGTAGACCGGTAAAGTGTTGTTTGTGGTTGCTTGAGTGTTGCTATTAAAAAACAGACCTAACTAATATTACACCCCATACTATACCAAACCATAAAATTTGTATTGATTTGATGTTGATATTGAAATATAGCGATTAAAACCAAATTAAGACCAATAAAGACAAATTCAACTTAATGTAACACAATTCTAATGTATTATAAAGCTGATTTTACTTTAATTTATTAAACTATTATTTCTTTGATTTTCTTGCCAGTTGTTTGAGAGTTCTGGTTTCTTGGATTCTGGTTAACTGAGAGCCTACTATATCAAAGCTGCCTTTGTAATGCTGAAACAGCTCAAGATTTTCCCTATTAAACTTCTGGCGTGAGCATTAGCAAATAATTCTATCAGTGCCTTTCGGTATCATAAAAAATAGGATGACTTGCAATTCAAAAACAAAAGGGATGCAAGGTTTAAGCGTACTTAAAATATTGAATAGCCACCTTAAGGTTATCTTAAAATTGTCAAATGTTTAAGGTCTTCAAACATAGGCTTCTTTTTTGCCTTCCATAAAGAGGAAAGAGAATTAGCAACTTTCTGCGTAATCCGCTCTACTGGGCAATCGCTCCTTTGTAAACAGCTCATTTAAGAGGTTTAAAAAGATGACTTTGCAGGCTGTTCGCATTATTAGCCTGCTAGACAGACAATACCCCCAACAACATAAGAGCACTAGGCAACCATGCCAGCCCTTAAATACCAGAGCGATAGATGAAACACAAGAACCTGAACGGAAGAGCAAACAAGGAGGAAGGGACAAAAATGCTCCGGGCTGCCACTCTTCACTATTAAACGCATGGACAGACGTGGCATGGACAGACATAAAAGGACTGAAATAGCTTCCTTGGAGCAGGTGACTGCTCTGTCCATCTAGATCAGTGCTTCTCAGGCTGACGTGGGGGACTGGCATTTCCCCCCAATCTGCCAATGACTGGCACTTGCCTTTGTGCTCAGTGGCACAAGTCCAGAGATCACCACTTTGAGAAACATTGACCCAGATAACCGCACAGAGCATTGATCATTACGTCTACATAATTGCAATTTGGTATAAACCATAACAGCATGCATACTACTGTTCTGGCTTCCTCATTATTTTTCTAATTCTGATAATGCGTCCTCATATTCTCAAAAAATACAGTGGAATAGTTTATTTTGGTCCAGTTTTTTTAAGGTTCAAGCCTTCAAAATCAATTTACATTCAAGGGTTGAATTGTGCAGCCCTTTAGATAACCATTAGACCAAAGCTTCTTAATTTTTTTCCATTTGCAACCCTTTTCTGTCTGAGACATTTTTACATGACCCCAGGTATATAAAATAGGTATAAAAATCAAGCATTTACTGATAATAAATCAGAATTTGCAAGGCATGCTAAACAAGCTGATTTCCCCTTTTTATGGAGTATACCTGAATTACTTGTGCCAGCAGGACTGCCGACTTGAAGGTTGAGTTGCTGATCTGAAGGTTGGGTTGCTGACCTGAAAGTTGCCAGTTTGAATCTGGGGAGAGAACGGATGAGCTCTCTGTGTCAGCTCCAGCTCCATATAGGGACATGAGAGAAGCCTCCCACAAGGATGGTAAACACATCAAAACATCCGGGCATCCCTTGGGCAACGTCCTTGTAGACAGCCAATTCTCTCACACCAGAAGTGACTTGCAGTTTCTCAAATCGCTCCTGACAGACACACAAAAAACTTTCTGAAGTGTCTACTGTAAACACTGCATGCTGCTGCTAACAGATGCATGTAAATCCCTGGTGGCATTCAGAAACTTTTTACTGTTTATAGATTGAGCTTTGGGGTCAGGACCAACAGTTTAAGAAGCATTGTATTTGACTATAAGTTCCGGTCGCTAATGTTGAGAAAATCTGCTCTAGTCCTCAAAAAAACTGGTACATCATAATTATTCCCATCTGTGAGTCAGACTGATGGGATGTGCAGAGAACGTATACTTTGTGCTGAATCCTTTTTCTGAAAATATTAAATTCCTAGAATGCATGCAGATATATTTAAACATATCCTTTAGTCAGCAATTAAATCTATCCCACCTCTAAATTTAATATAAAACTTTAGCCATGATGTAAGGCTAAGTGAACTCAATGGGTCTTTACATCTTATAGGACAGTCACAGGACTTGGCTATTCAAATAATGTATTTTCCAAGCAACTGATCTTGGAAATGAGGACCTGACATTCCACCATAAACAAATAAGCATCGTGATAGCATGCAAAAATGAGCTCACAGAGCTTAAGTGTATTTAACTCTGCACAGGCCTGCAGTTTTATGGGATAAATATCCAAGCAACAAACAAAGGCTCTACACAGTGCTATTTAGGAGTAAGAAATGAGGGCTTAGATACCCTGAAGGCACCAGATCTCATCTGATCTTGGAAGCTAAGCAGCCCAGATTAGGACTTGGATGGGAAACCGCCACGTACTGTTAGCTGTATTTCAGAGGAAGGAACTGGCAAGCTCACACCTGAGTATTTACCTAAGAAACCATTATAAAATTCATGAGGTCAACATAAACAGACAAGTGAACTGAAGGCAAATGCATACACAATAAGGAAACACATATTCTTTCTCCCATTTTATCTATTTAATATTCTGAGATGAAGAGAGATACTACGCAGCTCAAAAGCCCTGCTTCTGCACTATTATGTGTATTTAAGCTTCACAAAAGCCTCATTTATAGCAACCTTGCATATTTTTCTCACAATAACCCACAGAACTACTCGATTTTGACAGTTCTGTAGCGCAACCTTATTAGCTGTTGAAAAGCAGTGAGAAAATGGAAGATGTTGAGAAAGCATTCAGTTGGAAAAGGCTAGACATGTTGAAATATCTTTATATACAGCAGGATGCTACCTAGACTAAATGATGAATGAGGAGTGAACCACTTGGATTTATACAGTGCCTTCCTTCATTGTTACTACAGTAGAGTCTCACTTATCCAACATAAACGGGCCGGCAGAATGTTGGATAAGCGAGTAAGTTGGATAATAAGGAGAGATTAAGAAAAAGCCTATTGAACATCAAATTAAATTATGATTTTACAAAATAAGCACCAAAACATCATGTTATACAACAAATTTGACAGAAAAAGTAGTTCATTACACATTAATGCTATGTAGTAATTACTGTATTTACGAATTTAGCACCAAAATATCATGATATATTGAAAACATTGACTACAAAAATGCGTTGAATAATCCAGAACGTTGGATAAGTGAGTGTTGGATAAGTGAGACTCTACTGTATCTTCTGATCTCAATGACAGAAGGAAGGTTTACCCTTCTCTTGGTTGCACTGGGGAAAGTAGAGTATTGCTTTGCAGGAATTACTGGATAGCCATTAGCACAAAAAACAACTAAATACAGCCAGTTTTAATCATGAATTTTAAGCTTGTGTCTTGTGTCCACTATATTTTAATAATTGTTTTGTGTATTTAATATATGTATTTTGTAGGAATACATTTTAATATGTGTATTTTATATAATGATTATGTGTTTTTAGCTATGTTGGAACCTGCTTCGAACCACGAGGAGAGGCAGGTAAGATTAAAGAGTATTACGATGGCTATCCACAAAGTAGGTTACATTTTGGAATTAAAAATGAACAAAGTATACGAGAAAACATTTACCATATGCAGTTGAAAGCCACACCCAAATACCACATCTCACGTAGTCGCCATTCAAATCTAGGCACTTACCATAGTGATGAATGAGCTTTGCAAATCCTTCTCCACTAAATTCTGTCACTTGCGCCCTCAACCACTTGCTTCCAACAATGGGGGCGTGGCTGGCAATGCAGCGTTTTAGCGACACTGCACAGCTGCGGTAAGGGCTGACCAGCTGGTTTGAGGGCGCAAGCGGCAGAATTTAGTGGAGAAGGATTTGCAAAGCTCATTCATCGCTATTGTAAGTGCCTAGATTTGAATGGCGACTACGTGAGATGTGATATTTGGGTGTGGCTTCCAACTGCATATAGTAAATGTTTTCTCCTATACTTTGTTCATTTTTAATTCCAAAAGTAACCTACTTTGTGGATAACCCTCATATTACTATTATCATCATCATCATATTTATTCATAAATAATACCCTGGCCAGAAATTTTCGACTATCTGCCTTCATCTAACATTTGAATAGGAAAGTGCTTATCCTGCCTCAATTTTTCACTAATTCCCTCATATGGAAAGAAACATATTAATGTTCACCAAGTTGTATGAATTTGATTGAATCTGAATAGGAAAAGTTTGACAAAAACCCATGGGGTTTGGCCCCAGGTCCATCTGCATAGCATAGGAGCCTTCAATGTCTTCATGGTCAAGTGGGTGTTTGGGGTTTGGTGCGGCAAAACTATTACATTTTGTAGGAGTACTAATGGGGATAGAGTTGGGGTATTGTCCTATGTTTGTATGCATTTGGGCGGCTTTTGGAGTGATTGTGGTGGAGGAACTGTCCAAATATGATACGGCAATTAGACCACAAGGCAGAGAGACATCCAGAGCTCCTTTGGTGACTACCTCTGCCCTTGGCAAGGGCAACATATCCACAACTAATCTGTAGTACAATGTGTGTTCTCCAATGTACATACAAACAGTTCCTACTTTTGGAGCTGCTCCAATGCACCAGCCAGCCACTTTAATCTGGTCTTGACCTAAACCACAAGGGCAGCAGCAAAACTTGTGTTTATGTTTTATGGCCATTTGCTGCCTTGACCTGTTAGGAAAGAGACAGTGTACATTTTACAAAATAGTAATAACAATAACCTGAATCATTCAAGAACGATCCAAAGAAAGCCTGCATCTGGGTATTTTGTCACCAGAGGTTGTGTATGTTAATGCCTTTTCTCCTTCCAGACACATGTATTCTGGAAAGCACAACCAAGTTTCCTAGGATACTGTCTTGCCTGCTTCATTTTTAATTACATTGACACTGTGACTATATTACAACAACAATAATAACAACACCAAATTTACTCTGGCAAAAACGTGGTAATTCTTCAGATCAATCCAGTTTATGTGGTCTACCACAAAATTAGATTTCAAACGGACAAAACGTTATCACTCAAACTCATGAAAACTAATCATGGACAAAAGCTACACAGAGCAGGAAAACAACCGTAAAGTAATAGTACCCTTGTCCACACCAAACCACACGGTTATCTCTGTCTTTCAAAATCCTTCATGAAAACTAAGATGTAGGAAGAAGCCTCATTTGAAATGTCAATGGGCTTTGGTTACAAATAATACTATCACAAATCAGATTCACATCTAGCTTCCACTGAGAGTTTGAGCATATAAAGTGATCACACCAGTGGTTCTCAACCTGTGGGTCCTCAGATGTTTTTGGCCTACAACTCCCAGAAATCCTAACCAGTTTACCAGCTGTTAAGATTTTTAGGAGTTAAAGGCCAAAACATCTGGGGACCCACTGGATCACACAGTGATAGGCAGTGTATTGCACAAAGAGCTTCCCTACCATCAATCACTTCTTGTTGTATGCCTTCAAGTTGCTTCCGACTTAATGGTGATCCTATCACAGGGTTTTCTTGAAAAGGTTTTGTTCAAAAGGTGTTTACCTTTGACCTCCTCTAAGGAGAGAGAGTGAGACCAGATTAACCAGTGGGTTTCCATGGCTAAATAGGAATTCAAACCCTGGTCTCCAGAGTCATAGTCCAATGCTCAAACCACTACACCATCCTGACTCTCTTCACAAATGTGTAAGTCATGCGAAAGATCAGCAACCTTGAGACCTACTACCAGTTAGAATATAGAACGTAGGGAGAGATAAATTAATGGTCCAGCTACTTATAAAGCAATTTGCCTAATACAGGTTGAATAGTTTTATCTCGACTTAAAAATCCAAAATATTCCAAAATCCAAAACTGTCCACATGGATGACTGAGACAGTGACACTTTTGCTCTCTAATAATGCACACGAATTTTGTTTCATCCATAAAGTTATTAAAAATTGGCCTTCAACTCCCAGAAATCCTACAAGCTGGTAAACTGGCTAGGATTTCAGGGTGTTGTAGGCCAAAACACCTGGGGACCCACAGGTTGAGAAACACTGGTGTATAACTTTAACTTCATGATATGTGTTTAAATGTTATATAAAGCATACATAAATTTTATGTTTAGACTTGAGTCACATCTCCACGATATCTCATTATATACACACATGCAAAAATAGGTACAGTATTACAAATTCTGGAAAAATTCAAAATCCAAAACACTTCTGGCCTCAAGCATCTCGAAGGAAAGAACACCTGAGATAACAAATCACTAACATGCTAACAAAGCCCTGAGATCCTATGCATCGTAGGACTATATCCTTCATATAAATGCTTTCAGGTTGCTAATAGAAGAGAATATATCTTGATGTGAAGAAGCTGTCTCACCCTCTCCTGAAAATTAGCATCACTTTCCTAGAAACTGAATACAGGCAGCCCTCCACATTCACTGCAATTAGGGGCAGAAGACCCCAAGGAATGTGAAATGTCACAAATTTTAATCAAATCCGTGAATAATCAAACCAGAAAAGTTAAACCCACTAATATGGAAGGCCCTTGGTACTCACTGTGGGCCCTTGTTACCCACTGTGGCTGGGTTTCAGGACCCCCCCCCCAACTTGGATATCAAAATCTGTGGATACTCAAATTGTACACTATGAGTGAAACTCCCAAACAAAGGATTCCCCCAGGCAGTAAGCAGCCAGATCTTGAAGCTGAAAGGCTATTCAATGCTAATCAAGGTGGCCAACTGCAACATTTACACTTGCCTCAAGTAGACAAGAGTTCTTTCTTCCACCCTGGACCTTCCATAGACATATAAACCCGACTTGCTTATTTTCCAACATACCTCACAACCTCAGAGGATGCCTGCTATAGATGTGGGTGAAATATCAGGAGAGAATGCCTCTGGAACATGGTCATGCAGCCCAGAAAACTCACAGCAACCCAGTGATTCCGGACATGAAAGCCTTTGACAACACATACTCACACAATAGGTTAAAGAACTAAAGAGAATTGATGGTTAATTCCCAATATTCCCCATTAGGAAATATGCTGGCTATGTCTGCTGGGAATTGTAGTTCCACAATATTTGGACAATTGCATGATTCCTACCCCGTGCTAGATTCTAATGTAAATCAAGACGACAGGATCCAGGCATCCTTTGTTGACACAGACCTGTCAGAGCTCAGCTCAGATGTTAAAAACTCTGCAAAAGGTTGAGACAAGCAAGAACACCCTCTGCTACTGTCCCTCGGGGTATAAGTCTGTGTCATAAACTCAAGGCTCAAACTTATTTTAACCTCGCCTCGCACCAACACGTTCCTGTCTCCTCACATTTGGAAGGATACAGGCCACCCGAAAAGCTGAAGCATGAAGGCGACATTGGGAAATAGAATCATCATTCAAACTAGCACAAAAAACAATGTCTTTAAATCCAAAAATCTCTGACCCTTTAGATCGCAACAGCTGGACTTTTCATAGTTTTAACTGTGTATGGACACCGATGGAAACTGCTTTGTTTCTGTTTCCACTTGGTAAGTGCTACATAGGGATGGAATGATTATCAGAATAATTAGAAAGGAGAAAATGGGGGTATTACTTCTACATATGAGAATTCTGCAACTGAAATTTTCCTTTAACATTGCAGAGTGTGACACATTGAAAACCTTTCAGACCTAAAACTTTTTATATTTTCTCTGTCCATATTCCATTGAAAGCTGCCACCCTGGACATTATTTCACAGATATATAAACCCCACTTGCCTAGTTTCCAATAGACCTCACAACCTCTGAGGATGCCTGCCATAGATGTGGGCAGGAGATAATGCTTCTGGAATAAAGACATACAGCCCGGAAAACTCACAGCAACCCAGTGATTTCGGCCATGAAAGCCTTCGACAACACAATGCTCTAACTGTCCCACAAAATGCACTATGGGGAGCACAATACAGCCCGGTCCCAATCCAGATTCTATCCACTTTTTTTGATAATGGCAAAAACCACACCAAACTACACACTATGCATTAAACACATAACTTTATGCTAAATAGCATTCACTAGTAGACCCAATATTATCTGCAGCCTGAAGTTAAAAATAAATAGCTAGCTTTACCAAGTTTTAAGCTGTTATTGGGAGCCCCCTGTGGTGCAACGGGTTAAACCGCTGCGCTGCAGAACTTGCTGACCGAAAGGTTGGTAGTTCGAATCCAGGGAATGGGTTGAGCTCCTGCTGACAGCCCAAGCTTCTGCACACCTAGCAGATTGAAAATATGAAAATGTGAGTAGATCAATAGGGGCCGCTCCAGCGGGAAGGTAACAGCGCTCCATGCAATCATGCCAGCCACATGACCTTGGAGGTGTCTACGGACAATGCTGGCTCTTCGGCTTAGAAATGGATATGAGCACCACTCCCTAGAGTCAGATACGAGTAGACTTCATGTCAAGGGAAAAACTTTACCTTTACTTAATCAGTTATTATTATTAATTTAGATGTATATAGCAATTTACAAAGAAAAAGTATCTCCAAGGAGCTTACACCCTAAAAAAAGAGGCATGGGATGCTTCTACACTGTAGAATTATTGAAGTTTTACATGACTTTGACTATCATGGCTCAATACTATGAAATCATGGGAGTTGCAGTTTGTTGAGGCACACACACACTCTTTGGCAGAGAAGACCCAAGGTCTTGTAAAACAACGAATCCCATGATACCACAGCACTGAGTCATGGCAGTTAAGGTAGTGTCAAACAGCATTAATTCTACAGTGCAGATGCACCCATAGTCTACCAACTTTACCTTCTGTATTTGCCCTTTAAAATATGTATTACTTCTTCCCACCATTTAGGAATCCCCACGACAGACTCCACCAGAACGACTTCCCTTTCCTTTAAAATATGTATGAACTCTGGGCTCACAAACACGGGATCAACAATAATAAACGAAGCAAGAGGTTAAGCAGCCTCACCAACTGTTTTCCTGGGAAATGATCTCCCTTGCAATTGTATAAGTTACTTATTACTACAATATTATTATGAGTAATTAAAAGCGCCACTTTGAGTTTCCTTGTGGAGAGAAAAAAGCAGGGTATAAATAAATACCATCATCATCATCATCATCATCACAACAACAACTTTGTTGAACTGGTCCTTCCAAACTGAAGGCCTTATTTCTTGAGAAGCACAATTCCTTTACTTCAATGGGGTTTGTTCCCTAGTACGTCAGCAGAACTAGGAGATGGAGGCTCTCCTACTCTAAAATCTGCTCTTTGTGCCTAAAACCCTGCCAGTGGGGATCTCTCAGTTATAAGGAGCAGGGACCACTTCACTATTGCAGTGGTTCTCAACCTGGGGTCCCCAGATGTTTTTGGCCTACAACTCCCAGAAATCCCAGCCAATTTACCAGCTGTTCGGATTTCTGAGAGTTGAAGGCCAAAACATCTGGGGACCCACAGGTTGAAACCACTGCTCTATTGGGACATTCTCTTCCCCCTTCCACAGGTGTATCTACACTGTAAAATTAATGAAGTTTGACACCACTTTAACTGTCATGGTTCAATATTACGGAATCATAATCTTCTCTGCAAAATAGTGCTGGATCCTCAACAAACTACATAGCATTGAGCTCTGGAAATTAAAGTGGCGTCAAACTGCATTAATTGTACAGTGTAAATGCATCTCTAGTTAGGAATTGGGAGGGGAATGAAATCTCTGTGCTTAATTATCTCTCTGAAAATGCATCTTAGAAATCAGGGTCAGCTAACACCTCCCAACAAAGGATTCCCCTCTGTATAGTCTGAAATGGTGGTTGTTAGAGTGGTCAAGCATTTCTGTGTTCTCGAAAAGTATACTCTGTTCAGGTTGGTTCATCAAGTGCTCTGCAACAAAGGATCCCCCTGGGCAGAAATCAGCCAGGCTTTGAAGCTGCAAGGCTGTTCAATGCTAATCAAGGTGATTAATTGCAACATTCACACTTGCCTCCAACTAACAAGAGTTCTGTCTCTCTCCCTGGACCTTCCACAGATACACAAACCTCCCTTACCTAGTTTCCAATATACCTCACAACCTCTGAGGATGCTTGCCACAGATGTGGGCGAAACGTGAGGAGAGAATGCTTCTGAAACATGGCCATACAGCCCAGAAAAATCACTGCAACCCATCTTAGAAAGAACTGGAATAAATCTGCAGACACAGACCAGCATTGCATGATAGTTCTCCAAGATCTATCCATTCACATTTACTAGGTAGTTTTATTTTCTCAAAGCAAACCAAGCTCACAGAGTAGAAATTATGGGCTGGCCCAGACTAAATTGTACTTAAGAGTAGACCCAACTGGATCAATGGAACGGATGTAATACTAACAAGTCTTGATTTCAAGGGAACTATGCTATATACAGTTCAGTCTAGATCTACAGAAACACCCACACACCCCATCTGTTATTTTTTAAAACATCCACACTAGGGCAGGACTAACCATCTGCACTGTAAAATGATGAACATTAACTAATCTTTAAAACAAGATCTCTAGCAGTCATATATATATCAATAAAAATTGATCCAAGGGAACTAAGTGAACAAATTGAAATTAATTTTTAACGTAGTTTAGGAAAAGGCCAAGGAGAAATTACGCCTAATTTGAATTGAAGGCAGATTTAATTTAATCTCTCAGTAATACAGGAAATATTACCCATTCAGCAGTTCAAGTCCATATAGTAGATCTTCCTGGAAGAGTATTTAATAAAAAGGAAATAAACGATCCCTCTTTGCATTCAAAATACAATATATAGTTGGGGGGGGGGGGGACCACTGGGCCAGCAGACTCTATTGGTCCCCATAGATATTTGTTAATCAGAATTTTAACAATCCAGAGAACAACACATTAAAAAAACAAGCATAGAGGATCTTACTTTAACTTGTTTGTATGATTATTGAATGTGTTGTATTGTCTATCTGAATTTGTTTAATTTATTATTGTATTTTTATGGCATTGAATATTGGCCTTTTATTTTGTGAGCTGCCCTGAGTCCCCTTGGGGAAATAGGGTGGGATAGAAATAAAGTTTTACTTACTTTTACTTATATTTGATATGTCTTAATGCATGTAGTGGTGATTAATGGGATTATTAAAAGGTCTTAAAACAAGGAGTTTTGGTTTGTTCACTGGTGTTTATTATTTTTGAATGATACCTTGATAAAGCACTCATTCTCTCCATTTTTAAAGGGCCAAACTCACTTTTAAAACAAGAGCAAATGCCATCTCCCCTTCCTGATGGTGTCAAAAACATATGGAAGGTAAACAAAACACTAATACTTTCAAATATGACCCACTACTATTATTGGCCCAGTGGCAGAGATTACATTTCTGAGATTGTTTAATTCAAAGATGGTTGAAAGAAAGGCAGACTTCAGAGTAGTGACAACTACAAAAGATTAGATATTATACCGTTATTGAAAAATCAATGTACAGTAGACTCGCTTATCCAACATAAACGGGCTGGCAGAATGTTGGATAAGTGAATATGTTAGATAAAAAGGAGAGATTAAGGAAAAGACTATTAAACGTCAAATTACGCTATGATTACTAATTAAGCACCAAAACATCATGTTTTACAACAAATCAACAGAAAAAGCAGTGCAATACACGGTAACATTATGTAGTAATTACTGTATTTAGGAATTTAGCACCAAAGCATTGCAATGTATTGAAAACATTGACTACAAAAACATTGGCTACTAACAAATTGATTACAAATAAAGATAGAATTGCATAAAATGAACTTACAGTAACAACACTGTCAGAAATTAAATGCGTAAAATGTTCAGTCCTTGCTGCCTAGCGAAACAGCTGTGGATCTGTGAGGGAGGCAGACTGTGTTGGATAATCCAGAACATTGGATAAGTGAATGTTGGATAAGTGAGACTCTACTGTATATCAAGTTGAGGACACAGAAGGTTACAACTCAGGAACAAGAATCCCTCCTTTTCATTTACATAGAAACTGGCCACCTGCTGCATAAACCTTTAATTAAAAAGTATCTTAAGGCATATTTACACTGCAGAAGCAATGAGGTTTGACACCACTTTGACTCCCGCTGCTACCATTGACAGCTCAATGCAATGGAATCATGGGGTTTGTAGTTTTGCAGCACTCTTTGACAGAGAAGGCTAAAGACCTTGGAAACTGCAGCTCCCATAGCAGGTTCTACAGCACTGAGATACTGCAGTTAAAGTGGTGCCAAAGTGCATTAATCGTACAGTGTAGATGCACCTGAAAGTAGTGAAAGCAATTTCTCACACAATGACGGAGAAGACACAAATTAATCTCATGCTCCCTAGAAGCTTTACACCCAGCACTTTACTCTATTTAAGTATATCATTAAAAGGCTGAAATTTCCAGACCAACGCTGTCAGAATTAGCAACGTTTTCAAGTAGCCAGTGGGTTAATAACATGAGCATCATTTTGTAAGTGGATCTACAGATTACCTCTAGATATGTGGAGGGAAAAGAAACAGTGTGAACAGAGATAATTCATGAAAGTTCCTGCATCATAATATGAAACACAAAAAATTGCAAAAGGAAACAACAACCATTAAAATCCCTTAAGTGGGAAAAGATATAGGATGAAAACTGAAACAGGGAATATATCCTTTGGATACGGCTGCATTCCAAGCCTTAATCTCAGGTTTAAGCACAATAAGGAAAAGAAGGTGGAGTGGGAAACAAAAGCTGCAGTTTCACATCAGATCAGGCACAAAATAGAATACAAATAAGAGAGGACTTCAATGGGCCACCTAACCCATTTCCCCATTTCCAGCCAGCCTTTGCAGGGAGGCAATTTCCTTCCTTGTGGGGATTGGCTTTTGTTCTGCCCTTAAAGCTGCTTTTTATTTTCAAGACAAGAAGGGAGAGGCAGATCACTTTCTTTCCCCAGTTGTCGCCCATTGTGCTTGCATTTCAGATCAAGAGGAGAGGAGGCAAAGCTGAAAAGCAAAAAGAGAAGCTGGGATCCAAGGGATCGATTGGATCAGGATCAACTGGATCCCTTCTACCACCAAATCTTTTGGCTCAACGGGATCCCCTTCCTGCTCAATTGAATCCTAGGACTCACCAGATCCCTTTGAATCACCAGGTGGACTGGATCCCTTGGATCACCAAATCCTTTCTCGATGGGGTCCCTTCCGGCTCAACTGGATCCTTAGACTCACTGGATCCCTTGAATCACCAGATGGACTGGATCCCTTGGATCACCAAATCCTTTGGCTTGACAGGATCCCCTCCTGCTCAACTGGATCCTTGGACTCACTGGATCCCTTTGAATCACCGAATCCCTTGAATCACCAGATGGACTGGATCCCTTGGGTCACCAAATCCTTTGGCTGAGGAAGATCCCTTCCTGCTCGAATGGATCCTAGGACTCACCGGATCTCTCTGAATCACCAGATCGACTGGATCCCTTGGATCACCCAATTCTTTTGCTCGACAGGATCCCTTCCTGCTCGATTGGATCCTTGGACTCACCGGATCCTTTGAATCACCAGATCCCAGCTCCATCGTTGCAAACAATGCTCCCTTCTTCCCCTCCCTCCTCCTCCTCCTCCCCCCTCCCCCTCCCTCTCTCCCTCCATACAAATTCCTAACCAAATTTACCTTTTGTGGCTGAAACAGGAAGACGGTGCCAATCTACTCGGGCCCCAGGACGTCCTGGAAGAGGCATTCAGACGAGCAGGGAGCAATACCCGTGTCTAGCCCCTGCCCCTGTTGCTGCTGCAATGCATGGCTTGATGCTCTCCTCCGCCCCTCTGTTGCTGCAGCTTGGTAAGAATGGAAAAGCTCCTGCGCAGGCGCACTCGGAAGGCTTTGGGCAGGTGGGGGAAAAGCGGGCCGGTGTCGGGCATGCGCGGTAAAACAAAGTCGACCCAAGCGCCGGAGCATGCGCTTCTGCCTTTCCAAAGCGTTCGGGGATCCCTTACGCATGCGCCGTTTGGACTCTTCCCGCCTCACGTCAATCCTAGAGGTCTAGGAAAGGCATCTCTATGGTGACGGAGGTGGGACCAGAATAACGCGAGGAGTGCTTGGAGGGATGAGGTCAGCCTGTGTAGTACGCATGCGTCGGGGGACTAGTGATGACGTATGCTCATTCAAACGACTGCTGCATTCCGTGATTAATATTCATAAAAGCGCGGCGAAGGGGCGGAGGAGGCGCGGGATGATGAGGAGGAAGGAACTGCTCGCCGGGGTTCAACGTACGATTTTGAAATGGGGGTGAGGAGGGGCGGGGCTGGGTTGGGTGCTTGCGGCCTAATTCCTCACAGACCCGCCTAGTCTGGGAAGCTGCGCAGGGCCAAAGCATATCATGGCCTTGGAGGTTGTATCTCAGAGGAAGGGTTCATCTAGACCAGGCCTGGGCAAAATTGGGCCTTCCCTCCAGGTTTTTTGGACTACAACTCCCACAATTCCTAACAGCCGGAGTTGTAGGCCAAAACACCTGGCCAGGCCTGATCTAGATGCACGGTGGGAGCCATGGTAACTAAAGTGGTGTCGAACTGCATTAATTCTCCAGTGTAGACACACCCCTCCTCTCCTCTTGTTCTTCTGCAAATTAGCAATCTCCTAATACCAGGTGGTCACCCTGTTATGGCAGTGCAGACTAAGAATCATTTCCTCACACATTTCAAGGAATGTGTGCAGATTTATTTATGGTGTCAGAAGCAAATTGAGAATACAGTTATCTTCTATCAATACACATAATAAAGGTGACAATGTGTGTGTGTGTGGCTGGGGTGTGCACTTACACAGACAAGCTGATGACCATCACCCCAGCTTTCAAATTGATTTGAAAACGCAGCAGAGAGTTCCATAGATTACTCTCCGAAAGAACGGAGCGGGACCGCAACAGACCATTATTAAAAGACCTTTTTTTCCTTCATTTTCCCTTTCCCTGAACTATGTAACAAATCCCCCCAATAAAAGTAGCATTTATTTTAACAGTAACCCTCTCTATCTGGTTATTTTGTATCTTTTCTCTGACTCCTTTCCTTTGCATGCAAATCTCTCTCTCCCTCCCGTCCCTTTAAACTCCGGCTGAGGTTTCTCCGCCATAGATTAACATGGCGGTCGATATAAATTGGCTCATATCTCTATCAAAATTACCCCTAGAACGCTCCTCTTTTAGTCTTAACCCTTTCTAAGGCTCCTGACTCGAAGACAACCAGCAGACCCGGAATCGGTCCAGTTTTCGGCATCTCAACAGCTGACTGTCAAAACGGAACCGCGTCTCTTTCCAAGCCAAGTTGCTGCTTTATCCCGGGTTTTTCTCTCCCCGCGACTCGCGGAATGGTTCTCCCTGGCCCCTTTCCGTGAAATGGGGATGGGGGGATCGCTCTCTCGCGGGGGAGACATAGTTCTCCAAGGACCCTCACCCTCTACAGCTGCCAGGGGGTGACGGACGGGTGCACTCCACGTTTCATGCATACTTTTGTGATTTTATGAAGAAGAAGAACACTCTTCCCCAGACCTACCCTTGGACTTATGAAATCCTATACCTCCAAGGACTTACTAACCCATATGTGCCCCTTCCCCATGCCATCTCTATGAATTCCCTATGAACTCTTTCTCCTCATGTATTTGTGAATTTTCATATTCTATGTACTTGGACACACTCATGACTCGCTGTGTATGAATTTCAAATCGTTGGGCTAACTTCATGAATTGTGAAATCATGCTGCTTGAACCCCACTTCTGTATTGGATTCCCCAGATGTTGTGAACTTCGTCCTTATCAAGTGTTTTCTATTGCTTATTTCTATTGTTTATATCATTCATGATTCCCCTTTATGCAATGTCACCCACCTTTATGGATTCTCCTTTATCTCCTTTATCTACCTATCTGCCTATATGTATTTATACTCTTTGGGATCCCCGGAAAATATGTGTTTTTTCCCAGCTGGGTTTATATTCCAACTTTATTTTTAATTTTCATTTTATCCCATATAATTGGCAGATCATGAAATCAAATGGGAAATATTATGACCCCAACCTGAACTCTAGCCCCATGACTCAGACCTCCCTTCCCAAAAACAAAAGGATAATCTGCCACAGTTTAATCCCATCTCATTCCGATCGCATGGACAATATAGGGCGAGTCACCAAACTCCTAAAGGTGACTCGCCCCCAGGGCAAACATTGTCACATCTCAGGCCAGGACGCCGCAGGAAGGCACCCTGTGGGGCCGTCAATGATGGCTCATCAAATCACCACTTCCCGTCTGACACCCCAAAGACATATCTAAAATCTGTGAACGTGACAGGACCCCGGACATCCTTGATGGGTGTCATTAATTCCTTTAGAAATTGGCTGGGCCAGAATTAATCAGATGTTTCCTGTCCGGTCACCTCTTTGTCTCAATAGCTCCCGCCTCCTCCTCTCTGATTGGCCCGAGAGGGGACAAAAAGCGGCTCCCCATTGGGCCAGCAGAGCAAGGCGGGAAACGAAAGCCCGCCTCGTTCAACCTCTCAGCCTATCCGCGATCAGATGGGCAGGGAAGCGGGGCGGGAAATTCAAAGGGCTGTCAGACCAAAACATTGTATAAATATGGCTTTATTTGAAACATATGTTACGCTAGTAGATTGAATGATCACTATTAGCGTCCTTTTCAGCTGAATTGCTCAATAAAACTCCTTGGCGGATTTTCCTTCAACGTGGCGGACCTTCTTCATTTCAGGCTTCAGGTTGTATTGCGGCTTATATTCTTCTTTTGGCTTCGCCAAGGTCCGTTCCCTCAGGACCGGATCGGCTTCCTTCTAAAGGGGCCCGATCCCCCAAACGCGGTCGACAACATAATTTGGCTTTACCACGAAGGGACTTGCTTGGAAGTTCCAAAAATCAATTTTTTAGGCTAAAATTCCAAGCGGCGACCTTGGTCCAGATATTCTGGGACAGGTTGGGGAGAGAAACGGCTGCAAGGAGGGCCCTCCGACCAACAATTTGACCTCATTTCACATCCAAATTTCTCTGGCAGCCCCTTTCTCTCTCTAGATCTGATTCAGGGTACTGAACAAAGGAGCCAGATAGGAGGAAGCAGATTTTTAGCTCCTCGAAGGAAAGGCGCCAACGTGAAACAGGGGACGCCCTGTAAAAATAAAAGGGAACCGGCCCCGTTGTTGAGACCCAGGTGGGCGGAGCCTTGGAGGTATTGCACTTCGGATCAGGGCTCGGTAACAAATTCCTGGTGAAACGCGGGAACATCTGGCGCCCGGTGGTGTGTGAGAACAGTCTGGCTTGTAAGATTACAGGTTCTAGGATCGTGGGGTAGGGGAACGATTGTGTTCCCGGGGCACCTGCGGATTCTACGAACGCCAGCCATTCAGCCTTGGTGTAGGGAGAACTCTTGAAAGGACGAGTGCATCCCGCCGGTGGGTGAGTCGTTACTCCATTAACTGTCAGGTACTGGGCAGGGGCTGAGCCAAGGATGGGTGTTTGTTCAAGCACGTCTAGGGTGTCCCACCCCAGCAGACATCCCCAGGGATTCTCCATTGGGAAAGATCCTGGCCAATTGGGGTGGGCTTTGCATCGAAAAACATGGTGCAGGCCAGGTTGGGCTAACTCAGAGCACATAAGTGGCCCCCTGGGGCCCTTGAAGGGGGAACAGCTTGCCCCCCCCCGTTTGAATCACCGAATTCGGAGTGTTGACCTAAAGGTGACTCACCATGGGGAGGGCAAGTGGTCCCAACTTGCTTATGCTGCGATGTTCATAGTCTCAAGCCAGAGGGAGAGTGGAAGGAGGGAGGGGGGGTCCAAGTCTTCCCATGCAGGGACGTGGGCTCCAAAACCTACCCTCAGAAGCTCCTCTCTAGACCTACTTCCCTTCCCGCCTCCACCAGAAGAGGAACTTCTGGAGACATTTGCTTACCCCCCACCTTACCAAACCCGACCCCCATCCCTTGCCTCACCTCATCCCCCGTTTTCCCCCTTGTTCTGAGTCTTGCACCGACCCAGAACCCCCAAATCGACCCTTCAAGGGAACCTCTGCTTCCCGGGATCCCACTCTCCCAGACTCACTCTCTCAATTCTCTGCCATTTCCCCCCGTCTCCCTTCCGTTTCCCAGCCCTCTATTCTCTCTCAGCCCCATTTCCCCTCCGTTGCCCAACCTCCTATTCCCTCTCCACCCCTCCCCAACCGAATCCCTCTCAAGCCTTTTTTCCTTCCACCCCAAGACTTCTTCCCCCTTGCAGCCCCCCTCCCTTAATCTCTCCCTCTCTTCCTCTCGCTCGTCCTTTTTGACCAGAGGAACAGGGGGAAAGGAGGGGCCATGGGGGGATGAGACCTCAGAGGAAGGAGGAATTGACTGTTCAGAGACCAAAGAACGTGCATTGCCATCCTCTGTTTTATCTGAAGCCTGAAAATTGGGTCAATAGTTCTCCAAAGAATTATTTTCCCCTCTCTCCCTCCCTTTCAAAGCAATCTGCTTCTGAATTTTTGAGTCACAGTTCAATTCCCTTTTTCCCTCTCCTTTTCTGTTTGCTTTCAAAACTTTACCCAAAATCTCTAGAAACTCCCCAAAGATCCCAGAGGAACATAAATTTTTAGACTGTAAATTTGCATTTTTGTTGGTTACAACTTGCAAGTGGGACCTTTGATCTGGCATTCTTTCCAAAGCATCAGGTCACACCTTGAAATTTGCTCAAACCAAAGGATCCTGTGTCTTCAAAGACTCCTTTCCCTTTTTCTTTTTTCCTCACCCAATCCCTTTGGGCAACCCTGAAAAAAAAAAAACCCCTTTTTGAATCTTTCTCTCTCAGCCCCCCCCCTCCTCTCTGGGGGTTATTGTGTATCTTTGGAAAACCTTCCATCTTCAGAGACTGGCTGAGTCCTGCCTGGGGCTTCTCTGTTCTCTGAGTAGTATTCTTTGTTTGATTGCCTTGACATTGGAGCTTTGTATGTCCTTTAAATGTGGGGAACCAAGTTTTGTTCCTTTTCCTCATGATTTTCTTCCTTGAGCTATCCTCTCTGTTTCTCTCTCTCTCCCTCTTGTTTGCTATCTCTTGAATGACTGTGTATACAATGGGTTAGGGGTTTTACTAACACTCTCTCAGTATAAAAGGGACCGTTGGGAACTGTAGAATGGGGATCCTGGCACCCCAGATGAAAGGCACTCCACCCCGACCTGGACTACCAGGACCATCATCCGCTCCTGTGGCTATCAAGGGACTCTGAGAAACCCAGCTCAGATAAGGCGAGAGCAACCAGTGGGGTGCCATCACGGTGATGAGGCCCCCACCCACAAGCTGGCTCCAACCCCTGGCAGGGGTCGTAAGGCTGATCCTGAGCAGAAGAACATCCCCTTCAACTGCAGGGAGGAAAGGGCGCCCCCACGAGACCAGGAGAAGGCTGGCAGGTAAGGGCGACCCCTCCTCACCTGAAGAAGAGGTGGCAGAGGCTAAAGGTGCGTCCCCATGGAGCCACAAACAGGACCCGCGCTGTTGGTCGCTGGGTCATGCGCGAGTGGGGAGCCCAAACATGGCTGCGAGGGTGCCAGAGGAACCTTCAGTATTGAAAATGTCCCAGAAGGTATGAATGATTTATTTCCATTTTTTCCCTCCTTTATTCTTCCTTATAAAATTAACCCTCCACTCTTAGGGTCTTGGGGGAAGGGGAGTGGGGAGGGGACACGTGATCTCTTTTCTTTGCTGTCTTGAGGCATTCTCTATCCCTTGGACCTCCTCCCGGGTGGAGGTGCTGGACCTGGCTGTGGACACTAGGAGGCGCCTGGTGAAGATGGCATCACAACCTCCTCGAAGCCCTCCTGACCTCCTACACCGCTTGCAAGGTAGCTGGAATCCGTGCCTGGATCCATCACACCAGGCTCAAGAGCGCTCCTGAACCTGAGCCAGCCCCCACCAGCGGTGAGGAAGACAAAGATCTGTGGACAGCTGAGCTGGGAGACGACCTGAAAGTGTTGTTCCGGAAAACACCTCCTCAGGGACCGCCGCCCGCGAACTGTCCTGACCCACACCCTCCCGAGGCCCGGAGAAAGACCAAAAGCCAGAGACCAAAGCACAAGACCCTCTCCAAGGACCTCTCCAAATTCCATCCTTCTAGCACCACGGGAACACCCCCATTTGGACCTACAAACATTTGACAGCTCGCTTTGACAGCTGTCAAATCGGCCCTCACTTCAACCCCCCCCCCCCCCCGCTCGGAAGAACTAACGCTGCGATCCCACTAGGAGCTGTCCGGCGTGCTGAATCAGGAGCCGTGAGTTCTAATTTCCCTTCTATTTTTTCCTCCCTGTTCTTTCCCTATCTTTTCCACTAAGAGCTGTCCAAGGTACTACCCTAACCCTAACCCTAACCCTAGAAGATGCTAAAGGAAAGGTTTTCTCCTCTTTCTAGCTGTCATCCTTCTCCTTCTAATAATAAGCTGCTGTTGGTCACATTTGCCCGCTCTGTTCCAAATTTGTCGCAAAAAGAACCATTCAAACCCCTCTCAGCAGATGGCCATGCTGCCGCTAAGAGGTTATAATGCTTATGCGGTAGGGCAGGGGCGAAGTGGGCTCCTCCCATCTTCGCCCCGCCCTTACCGAGTGGGGAATATGATGACCATCACCCCAGCTTTCAAATTGATTTGAAAACGCAGCAGAGAGTTCCATAGATTACTCTCCGAAAGAACGGAGCGGGACCGCAACAGACCATTATTAAAAGACCTTTTTTTCCTTCATTTTCCCTTTCCCTGAACTATGTAACAAATCCCCCCAATAAAAGTAGCATTTATTTTAACAGTAACCCTCTCTATCTGGTTATTTTGTATCTTTTCTCTGACTCCTTTCCTTTGCATGCAAATCTCTCTCTCCCTCCCGTCCCTTTAAACTCCGGCTGAGGTTTCTCCGCCATAGATTAACATGGCGGTCGATATAAATTGGCTCATATCTCTATCAAAATTACCCCTAGAACGCTCCTCTTTTAGTCTTAACCCTTTCTAAGGCTCCTGACTCGAAGACAACCAGCAGACCCGGAATCGGTCCAGTTTTCGGCATCTCAACAGCTGACTGTCAAAACGGAACCGCGTCTCTTTCCAAGCCAAGTTGCTGCTTTATCCCGGGTTTTTCTCTCCCCGCGACTCGCGGAATGGTTCTCCCTGGCCCCTTTCCGTGAAATGGGGATGGGGGGATCGCTCTCTCGCGGGGGAGACATAGTTCTCCAAGGACCCTCACCCTCTACAGCTGCCAGGGGGTGACGGACGGGTGCACTCCACGTTTCATGCATACTTTTGTGATTTTATGAAGAAGAAGAACACTCTTCCCCAGACCTACCCTTGGACTTATGAAATCCTATACCTCCAAGGACTTACTAACCCATATGTGCCCCTTCCCCATGCCATCTCTATGAATTCCCTATGAACTCTTTCTCCTCATGTATTTGTGAATTTTCATATTCTATGTACTTGGACACACTCATGACTCGCTGTGTATGAATTTCAAATCGTTGGGCTAACTTCATGAATTGTGAAATCATGCTGCTTGAACCCCACTTCTGTATTGGATTCCCCAGATGTTGTGAACTTCGTCCTTATCAAGTGTTTTCTATTGCTTATTTCTATTGTTTATATCATTCATGATTCCCCTTTATGCAATGTCACCCACCTTTATGGATTCTCCTTTATCTCCTTTATCTACCTATCTGCCTATATGTATTTATACTCTTTGGGATCCCCGGAAAATATGTGTTTTTTCCCAGCTGGGTTTATATTCCAACTTTATTTTTAATTTTCATTTTATCCCATATAATTGGCAGATCATGAAATCAAATGGGAAATATTATGACCCCAACCTGAACTCTAGCCCCATGACTCAGACCTCCCTTCCCAAAAACAAAAGGATAATCTGCCACAGTTTAATCCCATCTCATTCCGATCGCATGGACAATATAGGGCGAGTCACCAAACTCCTAAAGGTGACTCGCCCCCAGGGCAAACATTGTCACATCTCAGGCCAGGACGCCGCAGGAAGGCACCCTGTGGGGCCGTCAATGATGGCTCATCAAATCACCACTTCCCGTCTGACACCCCAAAGACATATCTAAAATCTGTGAACGTGACAGGACCCCGGACATCCTTGATGGGTGTCATTAATTCCTTTAGAAATTGGCTGGGCCAGAATTAATCAGATGTTTCCTGTCCGGTCACCTCTTTGTCTCAATAGCTCCCGCCTCCTCCTCTCTGATTGGCCCGAGAGGGGACAAAAAGCGGCTCCCCATTGGGCCAGCAGAGCAAGGCGGGAAACGAAAGCCCGCCTCGTTCAACCTCTCAGCCTATCCGCGATCAGATGGGCAGGGAAGCGGGGCGGGAAATTCAAAGGGCTGTCAGACCAAAACATTGTATAAATATGGCTTTATTTGAAACATATGTTACGCTAGTAGATTGAATGATCACTATTAGCGTCCTTTTCAGCTGAATTGCTCAATAAAACTCCTTGGCGGATTTTCCTTCAACGTGGCGGACCTTCTTCATTTCAGGCTTCAGGTTGTATTGCGGCTTATATTCTTCTTTTGGCTTCGCCAAGGTCCGTTCCCTCAGGACCGGATCGGCTTCCTTCTAAAGGGGCCCGATCCCCCAAACGCGGTCGACAACAAAGCTGCCTCCACAAACAGCTATAGCACCCACTAAGGAGACACCAATGTCCCGCCCTCCAGTGACACTGCAGGTTATAGAGAGCACCGTAAACATGCCAATGTCCTCCACCCAAGTGAAGGCTTTTGTTCGAGGACAATTTCATCCTAGATTTTCTGTGTTTCCTCCACCACAGGCATCCCGGTGTTTCTTAATCTCTCAATTGGTGTGGAATTTGCATGACCCCACCCACTGCCTAATAATAATAATTTTATAATGGTTTATATTAATATTGAAGTCTGTAGCCTAGATTTTAAATTTTGTCAATGATTCAGTTTATAGGAGTTTTATTAATTTTGAAGTATATAACCTCTCGGGTTTCATATGGATGTACCGGACTGGGGGCCCTTGATATGAGCTGGTCATTGACCGTAATAAAAGTTTACTTATAATAACTTTATTTTTCTATCCTGCCTCCATCTCCCCGTGGGGACTCAGGACGGCTAACACAGGGCCAAAGCCCGAAAGCAAATAAAAAACCGTAAAAACATAAAAACAGCATCTTCAACTAAGTAAAACATATTAAATCAAATAATACCATACAGTAGCAATACAATAACAGTGAAAACCACTTTAAAACATGGAATAATGACATAAAAGACCACCATTTAGGAGACTGGAGTAAAATGGGAGGGTGGTCTAAATGAAAGTGCAACATTATATTTTATGGTGCCATTTGGGGGCGAAGAGGACAAAGTGCTCAAACCTTCTCAAACATTGGAGTGAGGTAGGATGTCAATAACCCTTAACCCTTTTCTATTCTTTTCTATGGCACACAACAAACGAATTGATCAGTAACTGAACATACTAGAGAGGTTTGGGGAGAATTCACTATCATTTATATGAGTTGTAGGGACTGGAATTTATAGTTTATCTCGAATCTAAGAGCACTTCGAACTCCACCAACAATGGACCTGGAACTAACTTGGCACACAGAACTCCCATGAGCAACAAAAAATACTGGAGGTCTTTGGAGGGATTTATAGGAGTTGTAGTTTACCTACATCCAGAGTGCACTATGAACCCAAACAATGATGGATCTGGACCAAACATGGCACGCATAGCCAATATGCCCAAATTTGAATACTGGTGGGTTTTGAGGGGAATTGGTCTGGACATTTTGGAGTTGTAGGTACTGGGATTTATAGTTCACCTGCAATCAATGAGCATTCTGAACTCCACCAAAGATGGAATTGGACCAAACTTGGCACACAGAGTCCGCATGACCAGCAAAAAATACTGGAGGTCTTCGAGGAAAATTCACCTTGGTTTGGAGGAGTTGTAATTCACCCACAACCAGATAAACTGTGACTCCACCGATGGGCCTGAACCAAACTTAGCACACAGAACCCCCATGACTAATTCCACCTACTGGAGGGGTTTGAGAGGACAGACTCACCATAGTGGAAGTTGTAGTTTATCCTACAGCCAGAAAGCACATTGAACCTCACCAATGATGCATCTAGAGCAAACTTTCCCAACATAATAAACTCTAAGTACTTATGGAGTTTTTTGAGGTTAACCTGGCATGATGTCTGTTGTAGTTCATCCACAACCTTATGCATTTTGTACAATTAAAAAATTGACTTTCAAATAACGCAGGCAACGCCAGGTACCCAAGCTAGTAATATAAAAAAAAAACACAACGTTTAAAACTTGGCATTATATTAAATTTTCTTAGACCAGAAACTGGCCACTCGGATTGCCTTTGGTGTTGCCGTAAGAAGATCCTTCATTGAGCATGTGGCAGGACTCAGACTGCATTGTAGTAAGTGGTCTGTGGTTTTCTTTTCTCCACAATCACATGTCATGGACTCCATTTTGTGGCCCCATTTCTTAAGGTTGGCTCTGCATCTCGTGGTGCCAGATTGCAGTCTGTTCAGCACCTCCCAAGTCGCCCAGTCTTCTGTGTGCCCAGGAGGGAGTTTCTCATCTGGTCTCAGCCACTGATTGGGGTTCCAGGTTTTAGCCTGTCATTTTTGGACCCTCGCTTGCTGAGGTGTTCCTGTGAGTATCTCTGTAGATAGAAAACTATTTCTTGATTTAAGGCTTGTTGGCTGATATCCGAATGGGGTGGACCGGATATGTCCATGCCTTGGTCCTTTCATTATAGGCTGCTACTTCCCACTGACATCAGGTGATGCAATACCGGCTAAACAGTGTAAGGTATAGGACGTAGACATCCTGTATAGGTATAGGACGTAGACATCCTGTGATAATGTGGCATGTCTCATTAAGAGCCACATCCACTGTTTTAACATGGTGAGATGTATTCCACACTGGGCATGCGTATTCAGCAGCAGAGTAGCAAAGCGCAAGGCTGATGTCTCCACTGTAGCTGGTTGTGATCCCCAGGTTACCCCAGTCAGCTTTCGTATGATATTATTTCTAGCACCCACTTTTTGCTTGATGATTCAAGCAGTGGACAATTTCAACAGAAAGAAGGAAACCATGAAAATGAACAAAATCTGGCTAGCAGTATTTTAAAAACTAAAATCAGGACTGTAAATAAAGAGCAACATTCAGAAAACAAAGGAATTCCAGACAAGAAACTATCAAGGCCAGCTAACACCTCCCAACAAAGGATTCAGGCAAGCAGGAAGCAGCCAGGCTTTGAATCTGGAAGGCCATAAATGCTAATCAAGGTGATCGATTGTAACATTCTTGCTTGCCTCAAGCAGACAAAAGTTCTTTGTCTTACCCGGGACCTTCCACAGATATATAAAGCCCACTTGCCTAGTTTCCAACAGACCTCACAACTTCTGAGGATGTCTGCCATAGTTGTGAGTGAAACGTCAGGAAAGAATACTTCTGGAACATGGCCATACAGCCTGAAAAACTCACAGCAACCCAATCAAGCAGTGTTTCTTGTTCGAGCACGATCCAGATTAACTCCCAGGTATTTTGATGTGCTGCAATGCTCCAGTTATGTTCCTTCCCAGGTAATCCTCAGAGTTGAGATGCTTGTCTGTTCTTAAGATCAAAAGCACAAACATCTGCATTTTAGATGGATTAAGAATCAGATGGCTTTCCCTGTAGTAGGCAGTAAGAGCACCTAAAACTTCAAAGAGCTTCTGTTCAACTATTTCAAAGTTCCCTGCTTGAGCAGTGATGGCATGATCGTCAGCATAGATGAAACTCTCTGTTCCTTCTGGTAGTGGCTGATCACAAATGTAAATGGAGCTAGCATACTCCCCTAAGGCAGGCCATGTGGAAATAATGTTATAATTCTAACCTGATAGTTAAGTGTGGCAGAAACCATATAAAATGGTTATTCCCCTCTTCACTGCTCTGCATGGTAAGATGTTCCAGAACATTGATGTAGGCAACATCTACACTGACCATTTAATGCATTCCACCTAAAAAATTAAGAATACGCAATTTAAAAAAGTATTACAACTTCTTTATTAGAAAATTAGGGATCAGAGCTGGAAACATTGACAAGAAAAGGGTTTATTACAGTCAACAGACCATTGGGCAACACGTAAAACAGCACGGTTAAAACATTTTAAAAAATACTTCTACTACACCATCTGAAATGAAAAATATCATTTGAGAGGTATATTAATTATTACAAAATGGTGCAATGGTAAAAACAGAATGAAACATTTTTAGCATTTCAGTAGAAGAAATAAATGATTTCTAATATCCCACTGCATTATTATCCTGCCATCTCAAAATTGATACCAAGGTGTTAATTATAACCATAGAAAATGGAAAATGAAGCAGCACCTTTTAGTTTTTATTTTACCAGGAGCTTTCATGGATAGAAACCCACATATTCAGACTAAAGTACAGTGTGATGTCACTCGGTTCTGCATCAGAAGGTAAATGAAATATTCTTTAACTCGCAATGTGAACAAACTCTATACATTTTTTAATGGTATTTTCCCCGACTGGTGATTTTCCCGTCTTTTTCATGTTGCCTCTGGCTGTTTTTCAGCATTTCTTGCCCCTTTTCTACACAAATGCTCATTCTTTTTATTATTTACTACTTTTATTTTTAGAAAGGGAAACAGTTGAAAACATCACACGGCAAGCAAAATGTCATTTGGATAAGCAAAAAACAACAGCAGTAAGGGTGGCAATAATTAATGATATATCTCAACACATTTGCTCCATCTGGAAGAGCTCGGTTATTATTTTTACATGCATTTTGCTGTTGGTTTTGTTGGTTTTTTTCCTATAAGGAAGCAGGCCAACCATGTTTAAAAGGCTGGCAAAAAGTTCATATTTGAATACGATGTGGCCACTGACTATAAAAACCCCGTGGTTGCACCTATTGAGTCAGTGATCCATCGATTTTGAAATATATTGTAAAGTTACATGATGAACTATAGGACAAAGTAACGGTTACAAAACGAGGACAAGCAGAAACTTCATGTCCAAGTTTGTGTTCTGCCAAATGATTTTGAAAAGAAGAGGTTTCGGGAAATACCAGACTTATTAATAGCCTTTTGGTTTTCTGGAAAATGATCTCACTGAGCCGGAGAAATCTCTTAATTGATCATTATGGAGGTAAAATGTTTTTAAGGGGGAACTACTGAAATTGAGAGGTCATATCTAAATTTGTTTGCAGCATTTCGAATAAAAGGCAGGAAGTACACCTTGTCTTTATTACAAGTACGAAGCACACATACTTCTGTGTATATATTTGCTTTCAAGTTGTGTCCTTAAGAATTTCACAAGGCTTTCTTATGCCAAGAATCATCAGAAGCGGTTTTCTCAGTTCCTTCCTCTGGAATATGGAAGGATATTACAGCACCTATGGTATTCATTGGCAAACTCCCATCTAAGCACAAACCAGGACTCGTCCTGCTTAGCGGCCAAGATCAGATGAGATGAGGTGAATTCATCTTATTTAGGTCCAGATACATGTTTATGCATAAGCACAAATAGCCTATGCTAAACCCATTCAAGTGGTCTGTAAGTCAATATGCAGTTTATATAAATTGTATATATTTGTAGTTAACCCCGTTCATAATCCTATTAAAAACTGCACTGGTATGATATGTGTATGGATGCATGCTTTCAAGTCATCGGTCAAATTATGGTTTTAAAATTCATAGGGTTTTGTTTTAGGTAAGGAAAACCCAGAGATGTTTTTGACAGTTTCTTTCTCTGCAATCTGGCCTGCAGCATCTGGTATTTGTTGCAGTCTCCCATCCAAATACTGTCCAGGGCTGACCTTGCTTCACTTTCAAAATTAAATGGATTTGACCCCTTCAGAGGTGTTCAGTCCCTACTGAAATGGTGCAGGTGATTGAAATTCTAGTTTGTGTCTCCTCTTCCCTGAGTTCTTTAAGTTATAACTTTGGGCTTTTGGAAACAGTCACTTTTTCATGGAGAACTTTGTCCATTATACTAGAATAATGTATAGTAGTTATACTGATAATTTGTGAGCTTGGATTTTATGAGTTTGTTTTCAGATTGACTGCATCTTTTGTGATAGTGTCAAGGGTCGTCCACAGATAGTGTTGAGGGCTGTCCACAGAGATGTTGCCCAGAAGATGCCCGGAATGTATTACCATCCTGCTAGGAGGCTTCTCTCATTTTCCCGCAAGCTAGAGCTGACAGACAGAAGCTCACCCCATCTCGCAGATTTGAACTGGCAACCTTCAGGTCAGCAACCCAACCGGCACAAGGGTTTAACCCATAGTGCCACTGCGGTTCCATGTTATTATAATTATTATAATAATTTTCCAAGCTCTGCTTATATAAGTTTGACAAATACATTTCAGGTTTCTATATTTTTGTTCCTTTATTACATTTTAAAATAATTGTGTGGTTAAGTAAGTAAGTGTAAGTAAGGGGATGTGAACTGGGAAACAAAGAGGATGGAGTACTTCAAGTTGTTGTATACAAACAAACATATAAGTAAAATGTTAATAAAAGGAGTAATGCATCCCCGTAGTTCAGTTCTGTTAACTACTTCAAACACATTATGAAAACAATGTGGGAGTTAATTTGCCTCAGTAGATTCATTAGTCACGTTTCCAAAAGGCTAAATTTTGCATCGTTTTGACATGGAACTGCAATGGCAGTTATGCAAGGAAGAAAGATATTGGGTTTATATTGTGGGAACAGTGAGGAAAAGGAAAGACTCTTGTTACTGAAAAAAAATCTTCAAGTGCACGGAATCCCATGCAGGTTTAGAGACACCTATTGACACATTTCTGAATGGCCGTTAAGTATTTCTAAAGATACATATTGTGGAGTATTTGTGATTTATGTGCATGGTTATCAAAGCTCGATCGTGAGGAAAGCTGAAAAATCTACTCAATTGAAATGTGTTGTAGAAAAAAAAATTCGATACCATGAACTCCTAAAAAGATAAATTAATAGGTTTTGGAACAGAAGAAGCCTGAATTATTCCTAGATGCTAGAATTCCCAAATTGAGATTATTGTATTTTGGAGAGATCATGAGATAACATGTTTAATTAGAAAAGTAAATGTTTGGTGACGTAGGGGGCAGTAGAAAGAGAAGAAGGCGGCATTACAGATGGATAGACTCAACGAAGGAAGCCACGGCCCTGAGTCTGAAAGACCTGAGCAGGACTTGGAAGCCTCCCATTCACAGTGTCAACATAATCCAAAATCAACTTGATGCCAATAAACAGCAAAGTATTTGGAAATGGCAGCAGGCAATTGCAGGTTATACAAAACAGTTGTCCCTGGGCGGGTGCTGTTTCCCTAAGACAATTACAGCAGATCCCTGCCACGTTTCCAGAAAAGAAAGAAATGCATCCAAGAGGCACAAATATGATGGCAATGCCTTGCATAGTGGAAAAAGATGGTTCCCCATATCAGATAGCCTGGGAAGCCCTGTTGCAAGTAATGTGTCCCTATTCTCCATACCAATCTAGAGATACACCAGGTTAAAAGTGGGGTAGTTAATGGATTGTGTATGTAGAATTTAGTTGCAGTTGAGGCTTAAGTATAAAGAGTTGAACAATATGCCCATATTGGCAAACTACTTTGCTCTTTTGGACTTAGCTCCTACTTTCCTTGGAACCAACATTTATTTCTATTTGTGGGATTCTATTTGACAACAAGCAGAGAAACGTGGTGCGTTTTGCAGGAAGCCGCCAGAACTCAGACCACAACACAGAGCAGGTGCTGCTGCAATTCAATCCACTTCATAGGGCTGGAGGAGTAACTTGATGGCTCTTGCTCCTTCCACATTCTTCTGCTTGGAGGAAAGGGGAGCGGCTAAGAATTTGCCAGGCCTGGAAGGGGCTTTGCTGACACTTCATTCTCTTAGGATTTGATGACTATTTCCTTACTCCAGCAGCTGACAGGGTTTTGATAGCACATTGAAGAAAGCTATGCCGGGTGCCATCAGGATGCTTCTGTTAGCTAAGAATATTGTGTTAATGCCTGGACAACACCCTTATGTGTTTACCCAGCATGTAATGTGGACCACAAAAGAATGAGAATTTAGGCTGGCGTGTTTCTTCTATCCCTGGGGACCATGGATGGAGAACTTGCAAAGTCTTCCCATGTTGTTATTCATTCATTAGGAACCCCCAGTGGTACAATGGATTTAACCCTTGTGCCGGCAGGACTGCTGACCGACAGAATCCGGGGAGAGCGAGTGAGCTCCCACTGTCAGCTTCAGCTTCCCATATGGGGACATGAGCGAAGCCTCCCACAGGATGGTAAAACATCAAACATCCCGGCATTCCCTGGGCAATGTCCTTGTGGATGGCCAATTTTCTCACACCAGAAGCGACTAGCAGTTTCTCAAGTGGCTCCTGACACGAATTTTTTTTAATTCATTCATTTAATTGATTGATTGATACCCCACCTTTCTCCCATAAGACCACATTATATGTAATGTAGGCCTTAGAGATGATGAAACTGTATAATAATTCTAGAAAAGTCATTGAAAAGGGCACCAAGCTGAGCTGAGTAATTCAGTGTTTTAAGCATACTATCTGCCATAACATAGGAAGTGAAAATTAGCGAGTATCTTGAACCTCCTCTCACATAAAGTTTTATGTACTAGCTACAAAAATAAAACTTCCATCTTCATCAATGTCCTCTTTTCTAGCTTGAAACATTTGAGACAAAAATCATAGCATAAATTTACTCTGAACTGGCATCAACATGAATGACACATATGTACCATTACTGTAAGATGTTTAAACATACATAAAAATACTGAGTCAGCACTCACTCTTTTAGGGCCTTTTCACACAGCCCTATATCCCAGAATATCAAGGCAGAAAATCCCACAATATCTGCTTTGAACTGGGTTATCTGAGTCCACACTGCCATATATCCCAGTTCAAAGCAGATAATCTGGGATTTTATTCAGCTATGTGGAAAGGGCCTTAATATTAAAAGGAGGAAATTGCAAATTACCTTTGAGTAAATCTTACCAAGAAAACCCAATGAGAAGTTTGTCCTAAGTCATGGCTGACTTGTAGGCAGGTTTTTATACTAAAGCTGTCCCTAAGTGCACATGTTAATCTAAAAACACAACTTAATAAGCTACCAATGGTACCCTGACATTCTTTTAAAATATTACTAAAGTGACTGCAAAGATTTTCTAGGCCACATAGTGTTTGCTGGGTGTGTAGTCATGTGTAGGTTTCTCTGTTATTTGAACAGCTGTGAAGGTTTCATTAGATCTCACTTTGGGTTACCTCTGCTTTTCTGACCTGGTTGTGTGTGTTTTAAAGGCTGCGTGATTGACAGACATTTAACTGATGAATGCTCTTCTTTCTGCATTACATCACTACAGGAAGGATAACATCGCCTGACAAATATCCACCTGTTGTGCATGTTTAAAGGCAGAGAGCTCTAGCCACAAAGTGAAGCTGACTTACCTAGTTGCTTGTAAGTTTGCAAATAGGATTATTTCAATTAGGAAAGTTTTCTTTTTTGTTTCAGCAAATATTCAAAAATTCCAACAGAAGCCTTGCCTTACATTAAAAATATTTTTTTGTGTGTCAGGAGCGACTTGAGAAACTGCAAGTCGCTTCTGGTGTGAGAGAATTGGCCGACGTTGCCTAGGGGATGCATGAATGTTTTGATGTTTTTACCATCCTTGTAGGAGGCTTCTCTCATGTCCCAGCATGGAGCTGGAGCTGATAGAGGGAGCTCATCCGTGCTCTCCCCAGGTTGAATTCAAACCAGCAACCTTCAGGTCAGCAACCCAACCTTCAGGTCAGCAATCCTGCTGGCACAAGGGTTTATCCACTGCACCACCGTGGACTCCAGTATTAAATATAATAAGAGAAAACCCTAATAGACATAATTGTCACATGTCATATACCTGCTAAAAGTATCATTATATATTTAACAGAAGACATAGGGATATAACTAGATCTTTTTCTTATATCCTTGTCACATTAAATTTTTTGAACTTAACACTGATCCTAAACATAGAAACAAATTAACCTGATTGATCTTTAAGAGTCTTACTTGCCAGTAATTACACACGGGATTAAAATCTTGGTGTAGGGCGTTCTACCTTAGAGTTCAAAAAGAAGGGTCCAAAGTATAACGCATAAGTCATGACACAGCATGTCTGTCCACTTGCTATGGAAACTATGTTTGGTTAAGTATCAAGTGTCCGGATATCTGCTCATGTGTCTTGCTGGGAAGATCGGCGTATTTTTAACCCGGGCCGCCAAAAGACTACAACCGCAAACAAATTCTTTTCTGGGCCTGGAAGTTGGTTCCATAGCTTGGCTTGATATATTAATTATCATTGTTTTTATGGCGCCAGAAGAATGCAACAGTCCCTTCCCGACAAGGATTAATTGGTGCCCAGTAGGATTAATGTTCTAAATTAGACAAAACAACACAGCAAAGAAACATCAGCCAAAGGAAGAAGTGTGGCTTATGTCAAGGCCTGAGCAACCCAGAAAGCAATTTGGCATTGCAAGAACTAGAATGGAGGTGGTGCCTGAAAATGTATCTGTCCAAACACATTAAAAGAGGAAGCTACAAAAATCCAACCAAGCAATTCCTTGACACTCAAGAGCCGTTTCTAACAATACAAAGATTGCATCCTTTTCCTTCCTTGTTTTTTTTATTTATTTATTTACTTATTTATTTATTTATTTTTTTGTGTGTGTGTCAGGAGCAACTTGAGAAACTGCAAGTTGCTTCTGGTGTGAGAAAATTGGCTGCCTGCAAGGATGTTGTCCAGGGGACGCCCAGATTTTTTGATGTTTTTACTATCCTTGTGGGAGGCTTCTCTTATGTCCCCATATGGAGCTGGAACTAACAGAGGGAGGTCATCCGCACTTTCCTGGGATTGGATTCGAACTGGCAACCTTCAAGTCAGCAACCCAACCTTCAAGTCATCAGTCCTTCTGGCACAAGGGTTTAATCCACTGCGCCACTGCGGGGCTCCTACAGATTGCATTCTGAAATGCCTGACACTTAATGGGAAGGGTTGCCTTCTGTTCTAGGAAAGACTCATATCCAATGATAGTTTAGCTGAGAGGATATGAAAGCAATTAATCTTGATTCCCCTGCAGCTGCCTATGCCTCTCTCTTCTCTAGATCTGTGGTAAAAGTGTGGGAAATGGTACTCAGAGCAGTGGAGGGAAAGCAACCTGTAGAGCAACCTGTAGACAGGACTCTCCTCAAGAGCTGCCTCCACTACATCCATTAAGATTTCTTTAGAGAGCTCAACTCAATCTTTAAAACAGTCTGCTGAACTCTAAACACTCCGCAGAATGGCAATGCATATTTGAGCAAACGTGGAGAATGGAAACATCATTCTCTCTCATTGCAAACAATTCCCATAAAATCACACACCCACAAACCATTTTGCCAGCATGCCATTCAGAAATGTTTAATTCCCCCCAGTATAAAAATGCTCTTTTTAAAGCATGGCCAGTATTAGGAGAATGGTGAGGGAGGGCTATTTGCCAATCTACATTGGAATACTTTAGGAGACCTGCACCCTTTAAAGATATAACTTTAACGATCCCAAGTCAGTGGGCGTGATATCTCTGATAAAACAAAATATTATGGCTTGACAACCAGAAAAGACAACCTCTCAATTTTTTTCTTCATATCAACTACCAGGATACACTGTTCGTTGAGAATCTGTTTGGAAAATGACTAAATTGTATAAGAAGTAACAAACGCTCTCTTCCAACTAAAAGACGGTTTTACACATGGACTTCACCAGATGGTCAACATCAAAATCAGATTGACTACATCCTTTGCAGCCAAAGGTGGTGGACATCCATCCAGTCAGTGAAAACAAGACCTGGAGCTGATTGTAGTTCAGATCACGAACTTCTGATTGCACAATTTAGAATCAAACTAAAGAGAACGGGGAAAATACACATACCAATTAGATATGATCTCACAAATATTCCTAGTGAATATGCAGTGGAGGTAAATAATAGATTTAAGAGACTAGATTTAATACATAGAGTCCCAAAAGAACTATGGACAGAAATTCGCAACACTGTTGAGGAGGCGGCAACAAAGTACGTCCCAAAGAAAAAGAAAACCAAGAAGGCAAGGTGTTTATCTGCTGAGACACTGGAAATAGCCCAAGAAAGAAGGAAAGCAAAAGAAAGCAATGAAATGCACAATTCCAGAGGTTAGCCAGAATAGATAAGGAACTATTTCTAAACATGCAATGCATAGACAATAGAACAGAAAGAACAAGAGACTTCTTTCAGAAAATTAGAAACATTGGAGGTCAATTATAGGCAAAATATGGCATGATCAAAAACAAAGATGGCAAGGACCTAACAGAAGCTGAAGAGATCAAGAGAAGGTGGCAAGACTATACAGAAGATCTGTATAGGAAGGATAATAATATAGAGCAGGGGTTCCCAAACTAAGGCCCGGGGGCTGGATGCGGCCCTCCAAGGTCATTTACCTGGCCCCCGCCCTCAGTTTTATAATATAATATATTGTATATGCATATAATATTGATAATAATATTATAATGTAATACAATATAACTCTAATAATAATACCATATAATAATATTAATTATATATTCTATATTACATATAATATTACTAATAATATTACAGTATAGTGGTATATTTCATTATAGTAATATATAATGCTAATATTGTGCTATGCTAATAGTATCTTGTATGTACATATAATTTGTAAGCCACTCTAAGTCCCCTTTGGGGTGAGAAGGGTGTGATACAAATGTAGTAAATAAATGCAGTAAATAAATTTTAGACTTAGGCTCACCCAAAATCTGAAATGACTTGAAGGCACACAACAACAACAACAACAACAACAACAACACTAATTAACTTGAGTATCTCATTGGCCAGAAGCAGGACCACACTTCCCATTGAAATCCTGATAAATGTATGTTGGTTAAAATTGTTTTTATTTTTAAATATTGTATTGTTCTTTCATTGTTGTTGTTGTTGTTGTTGCACTACAAATAAGACATATGCAGTGTGCATCGGAATTTGTTTGTATTTTTTTCAAATGATAATCCGGCCCCTCAACAGTCTGAAGGATTGTGGACCGGCCCTCGGCTTAAAAAGTTTGAGGACCCCTGATATAGAGGATAGCTTTGACAGTGTGGTGAGTGAATTAGAACCAGACATCCTGAGGAATGAGGTTGAATGGGCCTTAGGAAGATTGCTAATAACAAGGCAGCAGGAGACGACAGTATCCCAGCTGACCTGTTTAAAATCTTGAAAGATGATGCTGTCAAGGTGATACATGCAACATGCCAGCAAATATGGAAAACACAAGAATGGCCATCAGATTGGGGGAAAAATCAATTTATATCGCCATATCAAAAAAGGGAAGCACTAAAGAATGCTCAAACTTTCATACAGTGGCACTTATTTCACATGCCAGTAAAGTAATGCTCAAGATCCTGTAAGGTAGACTCCAGCAATACATGGAGAGAGAGTTGTTGGGTTTAGAAAAGGCAGAGGAACAAGAGACCAAATTGCCAATATCTGCTGTATAATTGAGGAAGGTAGAAAATTTTAAAAAAAACCACCTATTTCTGCTTTCATGGACTGTTCTAAAGCCTTTGACTGTATGGACCATAAGGAAAGCTGAGCGAAGGAAGCTAGACACCTTTGAACTGT
Organism: Anolis carolinensis; assembly: GCF_035594765.1. NCBI lineage: Eukaryota > Metazoa > Chordata > Lepidosauria > Squamata > Anolidae > Anolis > Anolis carolinensis. Next base: position 248,779,034 of record NC_085841.1, read on the forward strand.
GATGTTGGAGGAAAATTCTGAGAGTGCCTTGGACTGTATGAAGATCCAACCAGTCCATCCTCCAGGAAATAATGCCCGACTGCTCACTGGAGGGAAGGATATTAGATGCAAAGATGAAGTACTTTGGCCACATCATGAGAAGACAGGAAAGCTTGGAGAAGAGAACGATGCTGGGGAAAATTGAAGGAAAAAGGAAGAGTGGCTGACCAAGGGCAAGGTGGATGGATGGTATCCTTGAAGTGACTGGCCAACAGGAGGCTAGTCCTTGAGGTCACGAAGTCGGAAGCAACTGAATGAATTAACAACAAAAATAAGAAATATTAATTTGTTGTCAGAGATTAAAATTGATACCACGGGTATATTTTAAAATGTTTTTTCATATTATAAAAACTACTCGGGTGAAAATTGCTGATCCCTGTGGAAATTTTAATGTTCTGTTTATCAGCAAACAGTGACAGAAACAAGCCAGTCCTCCCTAGCATTTATTGCTGTGTGCCTTCAAGCAATTTCTGACTAATGGCAATCCAAAGTGAACTCTATAATGGTGTTTTCTTGGCAGGATTTGATTGGAGGGGTTGTCTTCTCCTGAGGCTGAGAGAGTGAGACTTCCCCTAGGTCACCCAGTGGGTTTTCATGGCTGAGTTGGCATTCAAACCCTGTTGTAAAGTGCCAGAGATCCCTGTAGTACAACACTGTTTAAATGCACTCTGCATGAAAGAAAATAAGTGCAAGTGTGGTGCAAGCAATTGTTACAAGATAGGTAAATTTTTTAACCTTTCATCTCGGACTAAACAGAGATATTTCAGTGATAACAGGAGGCATCAAAAGAAAATGTCATTTCACACACAAGGGAGTCTCCCAAGTCTGATGGTGATAAAACTAAGCATTTACATAGCTTCCCTAACATTGCTTGTTACAAAATGATTATAATGATAGAGTGGACAGATCTAAAGATGAATTCTCATAACTGGATGTGGATCAGGTATCACTGAACGCACTTCATTCATGCAGTCTTGTAAATGTGCCCACAAAAGTTATTAGCCATCGAGAACTGGCTTGTAAAACATTTTGATGCCAGCAGTGGAAAAGACAAAAAAGTCCACTTCTACATAGGGACCACCAAACGCAGCATTGCCCAAACATGAATCAAGGAACATGAAAGGCACTGCAGACTAACTCAACCAGAGAAGTCAGTCATAATAGTGCACTTGAGGAACCAATCTGGTCACAGAATATTATTTGAGAACACAGAAATGCTAGACCACTCTTAACAACCATCATGTCAGACTACACAGAGAAGACATTGAAATCTACAAGAAATGTGGACAATTTCAACAGAAAGGAGTAAACCATGGAAATGAACAAAATCTGGCTACCAGTAATAAAAATAAAAACTAAAAAATCAGGATAGTAACTAAAGAACACCACTCTGAAAACATGAGAATTCCAGACGGGAAACAATCAGGGCAGCTAATCACCTCCCAACAAAGGATTCCCCCAGGCTGAAATCAGCCAGGCTTTGAAGCTGCAAGGCTTTTCAAGGTGATGCCTCCAACAGACAAGAGTTCTTTCTCCCACCCTGGACCTTCCACAGATATAGAAACCTCCCTTGCTTAGTTTCCAACAGATCCCTCAACCTCTGAGAATGCCTGCCATAGATGTGGGCAAAATGTCAGGAGAGAATGCTTTTGGAACATAGCTATACAGCCCTGAAAACTCCAAGCAACCCAGTGATTCCGGCCATGAAAGCCTTTGACAACACATAGGCCCCTCCTTGTGGCCAGCCTTTGAACAAAAGATACAGTACTGGCAATTAGCAGGATGGAAAAACAGGTTTTAAAGTCTTTCTGTTAAAACAGGCACGGGCAAACTTCAGCCCTCCAAGAATTTTGAACTTCAGTTCCCACCATTCTTAACAGTCTACCAGCTGTTAGGAACTGTGGGGGTTGAAGTCCAAAACACCTGGAGGGCCGAAGTTTGCCCGTGCCTGTTTTAATAGAAATACTTTAACAGGCCTAGGGTATTGATAACAACCACCAAGTGATACATATCCCTCACCCCAAGTTCCCAAACTCTGCTTCTCCTTTTGAACTTCATCTCCCAGAATCTCTGACCATTGTCCAAAGTGGCTGAGGCTGCTGGGAGTTGCAGCCTAAAAAAAACAAGTTTGGGGATCACTGCTTTATGTGATCACTGCTTTATGCAGCGCAGTAGATAGAGCCCCTTTCCATACCTGTCTTCGCTAATAATCTCATTAAAAAGCATGAAAGGCAGTGATTCTGGGGACACACAGAAAGTCTCCTTCTCTACACCTTAAATTAGCGCTTTCCAAACTGTGTGTCATGACACATTAGTGTGCTGCCTGCAATGTGTAGGTGTGTCACACGAACGTACTGTGAACCCTGAATCTATGTGAAATAAGCAGTAAAGGTAAAGGTTTCTCCTTGACATTAAGTCAAGTCGTGTCTGACTCTGGGGGTTGGTGCTCATCTCCATTTCTAAGTTGTCTGTAGACGCCTCCAAGGCATGACTGCATTGAGCGCTGTTACCGTCCGCTTGAATGGTACCTATTGATGTACTCACATTTGCATATTTTCGAACTGCTAGGTTGGCAAAAGCTGGAGCTAACAGCAGGAGCTCACCCTGTCCTCTGGATTCGAACCGCCAACCTTTCAGTCAGCAAGTTCAGCAGCTCAGTGGTCTAATCCACTGCGCCATTGGGGGCTCCACAGTTAAAGTGTACATACATTATTCTACAGTGTATATACAATCATGAGCTGTGTTGTTACATATGGTTGTTACAATTGACCTCTGTGCCCATCTCTCTTATCAGGGGTTGGTTTAAGCTAGTAAAGCTGGATGACTGTGTTGTGAAATGATGCATGTCTAGAAAAAATGTGTCCCAGCATGAAATATTCTGCTCTAAAGGGATTCCGCCTGCCCTGGCTCAATGCTACTGCAATCGTGGGATTTGTAGTTTAAGAAGAATCCCTTAGCAAGGAGCCATGGCAGTTAAAGGTGGAGCCAAGGTGCACTCATTCCAACAGAATAAAGACCGGGTTGCTGTGAGTTTCCCGGGCTGTATGGCTATGTTCCAGAAGCATTCTCTCCTGATGTTTCACCCGCATCTATGGCAGGCATCCTCAGAAGTTGTGAGGCCTGTTGGAAACTAGGCAAAAGGGGTTTATATATGTGTGGAATAATGTCCAGGATGGGAGAAAGAACTCAACTCTGTTGGAGGCAAGTGTGAATGTTGCAATTGGTCACCTTGATTAGCACTGAATAGCCTTGCAGCTTCAAAGCCTGGCTGCTTCCTGCGTGTTGGAATCCTATTGGGAGGTCTTAGCTGTCCCTGATTGTTTCCTGTCCGGAATCCCTCTGTTTTCATAGTGTTGTTCTTTATTTACTGTACTGATTTCAGAGTTGGTAGCCGGATTTTGTTCATTTTCATGGTTTCCTCCTTTCTGTGGAAATGGTCCACATGCTCGTGGATTTCAATGGCTTCAGAGTCAGGCCCCTTTCACAGAGCTGAATATAAAAAATAAATAAATCCCACATTCCAAGAGAGTCAGGCTCCCTTCCGGGCTGCGAAGGATAAAAGGGGCGGGGTGCTCGACGCCGTCCTTTTCCGTCAGGCGGCGAGTGGGCAGCTCTGAGACGCCGAAGGACCCCTTTCCTCTGGCGGCAGCGCGGGAGCTGCTTCTCCTTTGCCGCCATGTCCGTCAGCCAGATGTTCATCACATTGCAGGGCGTCCTCACCGCAGACCAGGACATCCGCGAGGTGAGGAGGAGGAGGAAGAGGAGGCATTCCTGTTGTTTGCCCCCCAGCCCCAGAGGCGGGCTCCATTGGGTCTCCAGGCGGTGGATTTGGCGTTGGCGAGGCAGAGAAGGCGTGAGGCCTCCTCGATGGAAGATCCAAGACCTCCTTGGATTCCAGAAGCATTCTCTCCTGACGTTTCGCCCACATCTGTGACAGGCATCCTCAAAGGTTGTGAGGTTGTCGAAGACTTTCATGGCCGGGATCGCAGGGTTGTGTGTTTTCCGGGCTGTATGGCCATGTTCCAGAAGTATTCTCTCCTATACTTCTGGAACATGTCCATACAGCCCGGAAGACACACAACAACCCAACCTTGGACAAGCGGGTTTATATATCTGTGGAATGTCCAGGGTGGGAGAACGAACTCTTGTCTGTTGGACGCAGGTGTGAATGTTGCAATTAATCACCACGATTAGCATTGAATGGCCTTGCAGCTTCAAAGCCTGGAAGAGTCCTTTCTGGGGGAATCCTTTGTTGGGAGGTGTTAGCTGGCCCTGATTGTTCCTTGCCTGGAATTCCCCTGTCTTCTCAGTGTTGTTCTTTAATTACTGTCCTGATTTTAAAGTTTTTTAAATACTGGTAGCCAGATTTTGTTCATTTACATGGTTTCCTTCTTTCTGTAGAAATTGTCTACATGCTTGTGCATTTCAGGGGCTTCTCTGTGTAGTCTAACCTGGTGGTTGTTATAGAGGTCCAGCATTTCTGTGTCCAGGTTGGTTCATCAAGTGCTCTGCTATGGCTGATTTCTCTGGTTGGATTAATCTGCAATGCCCTTCTTGTTCCTTGATTTGTGTCTGGGCAGTGCTGCACTTGGTGGTCCCTACGTAGGGTTGCCCACAACTACAAGGTATATGGTAGACTCCTGTAGAATGCTAAGCAAGGTGATCAATTGTAACATTCACACTTGCCTCAGGTACCACTTCAGCACGAAGGTAACAGTGCTCCATGCAGTCATGCCAGGAACATGACCTTGGAGGTTTCTATGGACAACACCAGCTCTTCGGCTTAGAAATGGAGATGAGCACCAACCTCCAGAGTCGGACACGACTAGACTAATGTCAGGGGAGGACCTTTACCTTTACCTACACTTTCCCCAAATAGACAAGAGTTCTTTCTCCCACCCTGGACCTTCCACAGATACATAAACCTCACTTGCCTAGTTTCCAACAGACCTCACAACCTCTGAGGATGCCTGCCATAGAAGCAGGCAAAATGTGAGGAGAAAATGCTTCTGGAACATGGCCATACAGCATAGAAAACTCACAGCAACCCAGTGATTCCAGTTATGAATGCCTTCGACAATGCATTGACACACAGTTTTTGATAGTTACTCAGGAACCATCCTGATAAAGATGCTGTTTTCCATTTGTTTTTTTCCGCAACGAGCCACCGCAACGAGCCATTCTACCGGTATGCTGTAGAATGAATCCATTTTATCTACCTTGGTTCAATGCTATTGAATCCTCCGGGCTGTAGTTTGACAAGCCCTTGAGCCTTTCTCTGCGTAACAATGCTGAGACCTCACTAAACTACAAATCCCAGGATTGCATAGCATTGGGACATGGCCATTAAATTAGGGATGACATCCCTCAAATAGGAGCTCCAGGTGCTTCTTAAGCAGCTTCCCCTTTTGCTTTGGCTCAGTACAAAGATTACTGTATGACACAAATGTATTGCACACATAATTTTGGTGAGGTAATTTTGACTCAAATTAATAGGGTACCTTACAGAGTAGAACACGGTATTTGTTTTCTATATATCTGTTTAATTTAGCCAAAACATATGAGCATTAGATATGAGTAAATATGGTAAATATGTAACTTTCTAAGTTGCCATAGGATTCAGGTCTGTGTGTGTGTTTGATTCCTGGTGCAGATTAGCATAGCAAACCCCTCTAACAATTCATAATGCATGGATTTACTAGATTTACTAGAGGGGAAAAGAGGTAATAATGCAACAGAGATGGGCAGTCGTCGTTGTGTGTTGACTTTATTTCCTTTTGCAGGAGATCAGGAAAGTTGTTCAAACCATGGAGCAAACTGCCCGTGAAATTCTAACAGTAGTGCAAGGAGTCCATCAGGGCTCTGGATTCCAGGATAGTAAGTCAAGATTGCTTTGGTTATAACCTTTATACGTCTGTAATGCTGTTGCAGGAAGAGTGACATACATATCACTCAAATATAGTTTGAAATGTGAACAAAGATACCTTTTGGAGTTGTGAAATGCTTATGTTATCTGAATTAAGCGGGTTTTATATTTATTTGATTGGAAATACAGGGAACTGAACCATGGATGTATCCACACTTTATCAGACTCCTGGTCTGTGACCATAATAATAAAATTCCTTCCTTCATTCATGTTTTATCATTATAATAGTTTGATATTACTATAAATATCCTGGTTTATCGTCAGTCAGAAATTGATTAAATAGCATAGAACTTTCTCACTTATGGAAGCCTTAAACATGGATAGGATCCAAATAGTTAAATACCAACTTGTTCATTGATTTCAGTAGGACTGAAGCAGAAGTTCATATAAATTCAATCTGTCAGACTGTATGTTTAATCCAGGAGGTGAGGTGTGTGTGTTCATGTGACTGCTCAGATGTGGGGCTGCAGCTTCCAGCAGCCTTAACCAGCATAGTCAATGATGAAGAATGATGGAAGTTGCAGTCCTACATCCTTTATGGGTGTGGGGTAAAGGGTATGGGTTTGATAAGTGATAATTGTACAGTCATAAATATTTTGTATATGTTTTGCATTAGATGGCTTTATGTCTTGTTACGATTCTTTGTTATATATGTTTTTTCTGTTTTTCTTTTGTGTTTTATTTACACAACAAAACAAATAAAAAATATCAAAAAACATCTAGAGGGCTGTGTAATTCCCAGCCTTGCTTTAATGTAAGTTATTGCTTGCTGTCTTTTTCGTGGCTCTGTGCCTGAATTAGATTTTGTGTGTGTATGTGTTTGTTTTTACCAGAATACTACCCCCCCAACTATTACTGTTTTATTTTAAAATTTTAATCATTTCAGTACCAAAGAAATGTCAGAAGGCTCGAGAACATTTTGGCACGGTCAGAACACAGCTGGCTTCTCTGAAAATAAAGTTCCCTGCAGAGCAATATTACAGGTTAGTGAACTCCTGGCCTCAGTTATTTCTTCATATGGTAAAAGTCCACTGAATTAACTCCATGCCAGCACTGCAGATTCTAGAACAGTGGTTCCCAAACTTTGGTCCTCCAGGTGTTTTGGACCAACTCCCAGAAATCCCAGCCAGCTTGCCAGCTGTTAGGATTTCTGGGAGTTGAAGACCAAAACACCCGGAAGCCCAAAGCTTGGGAACCACTGTTCTAGATTAAATTTACAAGTCTCTTCTAAGAAATAATAATTTATGTGGCAGGGAGCTAAAATCTAAACAATTGGCAGATACATTAAATCTAGGTATATCAGAATATTTTTCATTTCAATTGCACCGGGAACCAGGGAGAACTAGATATTTTTCCCCCTGTTGGTGCTGATGCTTATTGATCAGACTAGATAGTGCATAGCAAGTCATGCGCTAGATATGAAATGGAAAAGGCAGGACTAAATTCTTTACTTGGTTGTGAAGCCAGCAAGAGCTGGTCATTCTCATTCATTCATGCCTGCATCTTGATTAAAAGGACAGAAAACAGATTATTTATATGCTTAATTCTTGATGTCTGTAGTTACGGAATGATCCAAACTTTGTGTGTTTTTTACGTTTACTACCTTAACCCTGCTATCTAAAAATAACCCCATCACATTCAACTGTGTGTAAGAGGAAAGTGACTTTTTTGCAGATTTCATGAGCATTGGAGGTTTGTGCTACAGCGTCTGGTATTCTTAGCAGCATTTGTAGTCTACTTGGAGACAGAAACCTTAGTAACTCGGGAAGCTGTTGCAGAAATACTTGGAAGTAAGTAATTGTCTTTCTATTTTAATGATAAAGTATATCTTCTATGTGTAGTAAATTTTGTAAAACGTACACAAGAGTAGGTATCAAAATGCTTCAACGTGTTTGTGTTTATATCTAAAAGCCTTTGCTGTTTCTTGAAGCTGTTAAAAAAGCTAGAGTTCTGCTTTACCTCTGATATGCTTCTTTTGTTCTTGAAAATTTCATATTCGTAAATAAGGAGTCTGCATATTTACTGTTTGAGGGCTACAAATTGGCAAAGCATTTTTGGAAAATGTTGAATGTCCTTGGAAAAAGGCAAAGGGGAAATGGGAAAGACTAGGTATTAAATGCCAAATTAACCATAGGAAGTTTCCAGAGTACCCAAGATATTTGGTTCATTTACACTAGGGGTCCCCAAACTAAGGCCCGGGGGCCGAATGCGGCCCATCGAAGCCATTTATCCGGCCCCCATGGCACAAGAGCAAAAGGGGGTTGGGCTAAATGACCCAAGGGGTCTTTTCTTCTCTTACAACCCTTTATTATTATTATTATTTTATTATGACACAGCAAACAAGATAGATATGCTGTATTTCGTATCACAAAACCACAACTCGAACACTTCCCAAGTGTCTAGGACTGTGTGATGTATTTTCGGATGATGCGTGCAGATCCCAGTAGGGTGGCCTTTTGCAGTTGGCAGATCGTAATTTTGTCAATGTCTATTGTTTTCAAATGCCGGCTGAGATCTTTTATTATTATTATTATTATTATTATTATTATTATTATTAACATTGAGGCTGGGTGGCCATCTGTCCGGGATACTTTGCTTGTGCTTTTGGTGCGCAGAGGCAGAAGGGGGTTGGACTAAATGGCCCAAAGGGTCTCTTCCAACCCTCTTTTTTATTTATATTGTTGTTGTTGTTGTTACTATTATTATTAACACTGAGGCTGGGTGGCCATCTGTCAGGGGTGCTTTGCTTGTGCTTTTGGTGCGCAAAGGCAGAAGGGGATTGGACTCAATGGCCCAAAGGGTCTCTTCCAACCTTCTTTTTTATTGTTGTTGTTGTTGTTATTATTATTTATTGCTCGGTGGCCAACTATAGTCCGGCCTTCCAACAGTCCGAAGGATCGTGAATTGGCCCCCTGTTTAAAAAGTTTGGGGACCCCTGATTTACACCATAATTGTTTACACATTTACCCAGAAGAGGTCACATTGCATTTAATGAATCTTAATCCCTAGTAAGTTTTTTTTCGTACTCCAGGAAGAACTATTCTGAATGGCAGCAATTTTCCATGGTCTTCTTTCCAACCTTAATATCTGAAATCCTACTTATAAGTGATCTACCAATGGTCCTTTTAGTTGTGTAGCTGAGATGAGGATTAGTATAAGGATTTTGCATTTTCAGTGTTCTCTTGATTTGCTAAGAAAATAGTTGGTTTTGATTTGTTACCACTATTAATTGGAGCTGAGTTCCAATTGGCTCTTTTTTTGCAGTTGAAGCTGACAGAGAGAAAGGTTTTCATTTGGACATTGAGGATTACCTCTCTGGAGTGCTGACTCTTGCTAGTGAGTTGGTAAGTAGAGAATATTGTAAAGCAGGGGTGGAAATTGTGTGGCCTTCCAGATGTTGTTGAATTGGTAGAAGTTGGAAGTCCAACATTTGGAAGACTTCACAGTTCATAACTGGATAATAACACAGTCTTACAAAACAAATTCTTGGTGTCTTGGTTTTTAGGCCTGTTCCTGGGGTTATTTGGGGAGCCAGTTCAGAAAATAGCATTAGATAGACTGCATCTGTCAAGAGTCAGACGCTAATTAGCGAACAAAAATAGAGTTTATTCAGCAGATAAGCCAAAAAGTAATGTTAACACAGAAAAAACCTTGAAACACTTCACTATCAGTGCTTCAAGAGCAGTTCAACAAAAATATAATTCAGCAACACAAGCAGGTAAAAACAAAGCTAAACAAACTTAGTGCAAACTGCACTTTCTGAGTCCAAGCCCTGCCAGCCGGCTCTGTAGTTCTCAAAGGAACAGTTCCCAAAAGAAAACACCAAATTGGTCAGGAAACAAACAAACAAACTAAGAATGCAGTAGACTGCTTCCACAATGTGGATAAAGCCGAAGGCTCCAAAAGGATGGTGAAAAGACGTCGTCCGGGATTCCAAGGTCAGGTCAGGAGATAACAGCGGTGTCCAAAGAGCAAGCCAGGAGTCAAAAGCCGATAGTAGTCATCAATCACAGGGCGAAGGCAGTAGTAAGGTCAAATTCCGGTCCAAGGTCTGAAGAGGGTGCAGTCATCCAAAACAGGTCCACGATAAGACACAGCGAGAGCCAAGCTAGGTGATAACAGCAGATTCAAATCATAGTCCGAGTCCAGTCTTCATGGAAACACAGAGATCCCAATGGCGCCTCAGCAACACCTTGCCACACGCAAAGTGCAGTGGCCAAACATTCCCATTTTATTCCCCTTCCTCCTGGGTGACCAAACACTCACACCCAAACACCAGGTGTCCCAAATCTACTCAGAGTCTGAGCTCCACACAGCTAGAGCTCATGGATCTGGAGTACCTAGCAATTCGTCGGAGTCCCAATCATCCTGCCCACACTTAGCCCCATGAACACTTAAAGAACCATCCTCCCTTCTCCAAGCATCCCAATTGGGATCAGCTCCTGCAGAAACCCCAGGTTCAGAAGTATCCATAGACCCCAAATCCCCAGACATCTCCGGTGGCTGTGCCCATTCAGTGCCCGCTTCCCCAGCCACCACCTGTTCCTCAGCATCCATCTCCCCATCTGAATCTTCCTCAGAAGATCCCCCATATAGCTCTCTAAGTCGCTTCCTGCGCAACTCCTCCAGTGAACCCTCATCACGAGGGTTTTTTCTTCCTCTTCGAATTCCATCCCCATCAACCATAATCCCCGAAGGTGCAGTCACAACAGCATCAGTTCTAATTTCTTAGATATGGTTATCATGATTTTCTACGGACAAACAGATGCAAACTAGTATATGGCATATGTTCAGTATTTCAAAGACTAGAACTGATAGCAGGTCAAATATACCCAGAAACAGGTTTTGCATTTGGGGCACCAAATTGTGTGTTGGCTAGTGTAATAAACTGACCCAATGACAGTAGCATTAATGCATGTATGTATCTAGAGAAATATTTTTGAAGCTGGTAGTTGATCTTTTCTAATTTTGAAAAGCCAGACTTTTAGAGTTAGTAGTACATTATTGTATTAAAGGTAAAGGTTGTTAGGAGTGGACTTTTACTGAAGATGCTCTCAACAAAGGTGTGAGGGATGTGTAGTTGTCCAATGTTGTTGATTTGTAATTCCCATCAGCCCTAGCTAATATATCACTAGCATCATCAACAGCAGAACACATTCATGTGAATGGAATTCTTATGCAGAAGAGCACACATCCCCATCCTTTCCTTGTTTTAAAATCAGTAAAAATCTGAAAGGAAGATAGTATACAGTTGAGGAATGAATATGATTGAGGGACTTTAGTGAAGCATGTAGGCCTTTCCCGGAGTTTGCATGACCACTTTGGATGTACAATTCTGTTTTATCCCATAGTCTAGGCTGGCAGTCAACAGTGTCACAGCTGGAGACTATTCTCGTCCGCTCCGTATCTCTGCGTTCATCAATGAATTAGATTCTGGATTTCGCCTTCTGAATTTGAAGAATGACTCCCTAAGGAAGCGCTACGATGGACTCAAGTACGATGTTAAAAAGATTGAGGAGGTGGTTTATGACTTGTCGATCAGAGGGCTGAACAAAGAGACTGCTAGTGAGGAGAAATAGAAAAGGAGCTTGTGGGACTTAATGGGTCAATATGTCAGATTTGCGGCCAACAAAGAAGGTTGAACTGAGGGCCCTTGTACTAGTTTAGAGAAATCACATGCTGCAAACCACTGTGTTCCCAACTGAATGTTTAGTATGCCTGACCAAAAGCACTCTAAACCATTCTGTGAATGCCTACCTGGTGGGCTCTGCATACCCACATGGTGTGAGCAGTCCCTTTGCTGTTCAGTGGACCTATGGTGCCAGTTATTTTGTGACAGGTTTTCTTTTCTTTTCTGGCCCTGCTGAGCCTAATCTTTCAGAATCTCCATGTCAATTTAGTATTTGTGTTTAATATACTATAATCACATCAAAATGTCTCACTTGGCTGCCGCCACTATGTAAATATCAATTAAAACCTGGTCCTAAATGCTTCACGTTCTTCTTTTAGTAAGTCAGACTGGTTGCTGCTATTAAAAGTAAGCGTTCAGACTGAGAATAATCAGTTTGGTAGACATATTGTTGGAAACTCATATTTCAAACAATTACTTATATACTACATGGCTATCTTTGTATTTTAGATCTGGGAAGTGGGTGTTTTGTACTTTGAAACTTGAATAGTTGCTTGTATGCTTTCAGCATGCATTTATATCCTGCTTAAAGCTGCAAATCTTAGAATATATTTAGGTGATGCTTGGAGGGCAGGAGGAATTACAGAGGTTCAGTGAGGCCAGTGGCTACAGAAGATGAATAGTGTTAGAGAGTCTTTCAGTTTTAAGTGGCTTGTTTCATATTTCTTTTACTCTACATTATTTTTTTAAAAAGATCTAGATAGATTAGGCATCAGAGAAAGGTGTGGGCCTTATCAAGAGGAAGGTGGATACTTTTAGTGTTAATCCTGAATACACTTAGAAAATCTTTTCTCCGCTTTTCAAGCAAGTGTACAAAGCATCACAGCTTCCATGTATGGTATATACGGCACAGTTATAAAGTGTAGTGGGTTTTCCCCTGTGCATCCAGTGTATGGGTGTATAGCATCTATCTTGTAAATTGCATTTGTTTGAAATTGGTTTCTGCAACACAGTCTTGTTCTGTTGGATCATCTTTTATGTTGTGCACTCATCAGATAGTTTTCTCCCCCGTCTTAAAGTTTCCTTTGATAAAGATTGCCTCCAAAGAATTCCAGAAAATCTTTGTACTTTATGATATTAGTGGCTGTAAGTATCTTTGAAAACCTTTGCCTTGTTTTGGTTTACATTTTCTAAAAAACATTCACTGAGAAGAAAATACTTCTTTGCCAATGTGGATAAATAAAACACTGTTCAAATTGTGTGATTTGTTGGCATTGCAAATAATACAGAATAAGGTACCATAAATCGGTAAATTATTCTAGGTAACTAGAGTGAAATTGAGGCCTAAATAACGAGAAGGCACCAGATCCTGATAGTTTTTGGAAGCTTAGTTCCAGTGAGTACTTGGACTTATCTTCCTCTGATCATGTAAGATGTATTTCAGAGTAAGGTAAAGGTGGAGCACTTTTGAGTATTCCTTGCTTGAGAAAGCTCTACAATATTCATGAGGTCACAACATGACAGGTTATTTACATATGAATACAGAGTGGAATTAGATTTTCATGAATTTTTAATTCACATTTTTTAAAAGCTAAAGGCCATCCCTCCAATCTACTGGACAGCCAGAAATGGATAATGTATTCTAGTAAAATGTGCCCTTTTTTATTCAGGCACACTGCAAGATAAAATAATCCAGTAATCTGTTCTCACTAAATACATTGTAGACCTTTGCTGGCCATGAGCAAACTTTCCATACACTTCCTGTGTACTTGCTGGGTGATACAGCAGTTAAAACGCTACATTACGATAGAGGCAATCATGGGAATTCATGCTTAGACACAAACACGGCATAGTTGGGACTCTTTTGGCTGATGCTCTCTGGGGTATACCCATTCAGTCTTTGACGAGTCAATACACACATAAATATTATGGACTGAATGGACTACTCAAGACTAAAATAATTTAGAATCATGTGACTGGAGCAGTCACTCTCTTATCTCTTCAGCTGGTTGTGAAGATAAAATGGAAGTAGAAGGAAAAACATCCATCACTTTCAGTTCTTTGGAAGAATCAATATTCCTGTTTTTTGTAAGCCATAAAGAAGAGGCAATGTGGCCAAATATCTTTATGTTGCCAAAAGCTCATTGCTCCAGAATACTACTATTTAATAGAAGCCAATGGGTTCTCTACACTTGCTCTCATTTAGAGTAAACAGTAGTGAAAGTAGGGAAACCCACGGACCTCAGTAAGGCTGTTCTGGAAACATGATTTAATTCTAGATCTTAGTGATTTCAATCGAGAGCTTAGAGTGTACCAGACTTTGCCATCAATTGGTCATAGAACAGGAAAAGATGCAGGTCAGACATGAAAGATTTTGTTCCCTTTTCCCATAGTATCTCATATTAAAACCTTTCAATAAAGTAGGACTTTATGAAAAGGAAATGGAAGGTCACTTAAAACGCAAAGAAACATAATTATTAAAACATTTTATGTTTTCTACAGTATAACATATTCATTAAAATTTTGAAATACACTAGATTACATCATTTAAATAATCACAACTCAGAAGAGGTAATTTAGCCTTTGTTAATAGAAATACAGAAGATCAGCACTATTTCTGATGTCTCACATTCCTTGGGTTTCTACAACGGATTTTTAACTACTACAAACAAATCCAGTGATCCTTAAAGGGAGAGAGTATTGCTTAGCCACAGAAATCTATAGCTATTCTGGAATGTTCATGGGTGAACTAGGATTATATTTTGGCTTTCCTTTCAGTTTACATGTTACATGTTCAGTTTACATGCAATCAGTGCAAAATAAAACTCAGTAAACCTTCATCTACTTACAGACAGAAGTGGTAAGTAAAAAAGAATCAAAACAATTATTAACTGGAATATTTCTGAGAGAGCAAGCCAAAATGAAGATAATTATACTGTCTAAATGTTCTCCTTAACTGGGTTAATACTGTTCTAAAATTGACCTGGATGTTGCCTAATGCTGTTATAATATACGTACAATGAAACCTCTATCGTAAATGGTTAGATTCCTTTCCCATCACAATCATGCAGTGTCAAACATCTCACAGTCATCTTACCCCATAACATTAACAATATTAGCTCATTTTTTTCTAGAGACCTGCTCCATATGACCTGGTGCCAATAACCCCAATTGCCATAGAGAAAGACATCATCCCGAGTAGGCCACAAATCCGAAGGGCCTGCCCCCCACCCTTGAGCAAGTCTTCAAACACTAAATCCCTCTTTGCCCCCAAACAGACATCATTTCCTTGACTTTTCTGCTTTGCCTATTTACAAAATGTGCAAAAGATTTCCACTGCCCAGAATCAAGACTTTACTTCTTAGGCTGGTTGCCAAGTTCTGGTAAAGGGGTTCTCTTGGATACCCAGAGCTAAACCCTCTGCATTCCTAAAGTCTGTGCAAGAGCCCTTGTACATAACCTTCATTCAACACTTAACAGGTGGTTTTCAACCTAACAGTGCAAATAACCAGATGGCTACCAGCCTCCTCTCACAATGGCAACTTCTTTATCAACCCTTCAGACAGTGTTTCTCAAAACGGGGAATGTAGGCCTATGGAAAGAACTCAAAAGAGTGGCAGGGTTTTGTATGTCTTATTCGTAGCAACCCCATAAGCTGTATTTACCATGGGTTTTCTGAAAAAGGAATAGAATTGTATGTTTGCAGTTGCTGTGGGTCACCTTAAGCTACACATGGTGTAGAGTTGGGGACCTGATAGTACGGATCAACTGTATTGTCTAAAGAAGGAAACAAAATAGGGCCCATAGAGCAGGAGGCAAAGTGGCATAAATGTGTAGGAGCCAGGAGGTATACCCAATGAGGTTTCTAGGTTGGTTTGTGTGGAAGATCTAAATTTTAAAATGGGACACAATTTTCCTAGGATTTGAGAAACACTGTTTTTTAAATAGTATTTGTTATAAAGTCTCTTAGTAGAAAAAGAAGTAATCATAGGTAGCTCTAGTGCTATTTGGCCGGGTGAAGAACATCCTTTGTGCTTTTCCACTGAAAGCCTGTCTGGTGGAATTTCTGAGCTTAGCCAAGTCACCACACAGCCAGGATTGTTTCATGACCTGTTGTGGGATGCACTTATCATGATGTTGGGCAAGGCGTTGCGCCGCTTCTTCCAGGAACCCAGCTCCCGGGAGTACCTCCGTATCTGTCTGAACCAGTGGTGAGTCCGTGCCTTGTCACTGTCTCGGAACACAAAGGACTCCCGCCTGATCTCCAGAAGTTCAAAGGTGTCATCGCAATCGGGATCCACAGAGACCACGCAATTACTCAGTCTCAGGGGTTCCCTGAGCAGACTGAACTTGCCATTGTTTTTGTCCCTAATAAGTACCAATACTGCATCCTTCAGAAGCCCTGGCTCCCCAGGTTCAAAGCTGGACTCGGACGCACGCCGGATGTTGACCATGAGGAGTACTTGCATGTTCTGGAACTTCAGAGTCTTGCTGCCCTTTTTCACCCACTGCCCATCAGGCGGCTGGGCAAGCTGGAGGGGCCCTTCCATAACAAAACGGGTTTCTTCCCTCAGCCAGCCCACAGTTTTGATAGCAGTTTCCCTCATCTCAATGTTAATGACTTCCCTGTTCTTCTTACTGTCCTGGCGGAAGGAACGGAGAGTCCAGGAGTTCCCTTCCTGCTTGGTTTTCATGTTGATGTGCTCCAGGTGGGACTCAATGCGGCTCTTTGCCTCCCTCAGGCTGCTGTGGTCTGGGTGGTACTCAATGGTGGCTTTGATAATGCGGCTCAGCAGAAGCGGGTATTTGGTAACTCTCTGCAGTGGGGCCATCAGAAAGGACCGCAGATTCATTCGTCGGAGGGCTGTGTTGTCATTTTGCGAAACATTGAGGAATATCCTGCAGGGATTTCAGAAAGAACATTTTCAGTAAAAAGAGTAATGTTACATGTCTTATTGAATCTATAACAGCCAGTACTGAGTGTGGACATTTCTTCCCACTCATCCTTTGAGAGATTACTCAGTTTATTTATTTTACAGTTTTATACGAGTTCATTGCATCAGTTTCATATGCATCCTGGGCCAACATATATATACCACCCTATACTTCCCACATGGTCTTTGAAACCTTTGAAATCCTCTAGTATGCTCTGGGGGGGGGGGGGGTCTCTGCAACAGTAATAATTTTATCTCTGATTATGGGAACATAAATGGATGTTTTTCCAATCCTGCTCACTCCACATAAGGCAAGGTATGGGGGGAGGATTTGGATACTGTGAAGGGACTCCCAATCCCTACAGTCCTCCCAAAAAGACATACAGGGATGTGAGAGAAAAGTACATCTGTGCAACCAAATCAGGGAAGGAAGCTGGTACCATGAAACTGGACTCCAATGTATATTTCTAAGAGAACATACTAAATCCCCATAATTACTTAAACTAAGATTTCTTCTTGACAAAGACAATATCTTTACAACAGTGCAAGTAGGCATCACAGGTACTTTGTTCAGTGGCTTAGAATATCATAATTTCATGTTAGGCATTCATTTATCTCCCTTCAAAACTCTTGGCCACAGGAGCTGAGCTTAAATGAAACAGCAGCAATATATCACTGCTAACCGAAAGGTCATGGGATCGAAGCCCGCGGTCAGATTGACCTCTCGACTGTTTAATAGCCTAGCTTACTGTCTACCTAAGCAGTTCGAAAGCAGCTGCAGCTGTAAGTAGAGAAATTAGGGACTTCTTAATGCGGGGAGGTTAAATCAATTTAATTTACAACACCATAAAACTGCTGGTGAGCGAAAAGCGAGGAGAAAATACTATGATCAAAGGACTCGGCGTCATAGTGGATGAAGCGACAGCTCCCCATGTGGCCGGAATCGAGTATAACCCCCTGAAGCCGGAAGTTGGAAAAATATTGAAATCACCTCTACTGTCTGTCTGTCTGTCTGTCTGTCTATTGTATGTTTAATAATGGCATTGAATGTTTGCCATGTACATGTGCATTGTGATCTGTCCTGAGTCCCCTTCAGGGGTGGAATATAAATACTGTAAACAAACAAACAAACACACTTTAGGTCTGTTCAACAGAGGTATTATGGTTCAGAGGTATAATGGTTAGGAAACCGCAATGTTCAACTTAGCGACAGCAACTCAAGTAGCCATAAAGTTTTTGATGAGTGACCGAAACAATCCCATTGTCTGCATAAGGCAGAGATGGGCAATCTATGTATGGTCTAAGGCAGGCCTGTGTATAACCTGTGGCCCTCCAAGTGTTTGAGGCTTCAACTCCTAGAAACTCTAGCCAGCTTGTACAACAATCAGGAATTTTGAGAACGAAATCCAAAACACCTGGAGGGCTACAGGTTGTGCAGGCCTGGTGTAAGGGCTGCCTGTGGCCCTCTGAAAACTATCAGTTAAAGCCCCTACAAGAATTACCTATCCCTTCCCTGGTAGCCTACTGAGTGGAAAGGAGGAAATAAAAAAGGTTGGCACCAAAAGAAAAGGAGGGACAGGAAGAGAGGAAAGGAGCATTTACTTTTGGCTTTGGTCCTGGTCACCACTGACACACCTCTTCCAATCTACTTGCAGGGGAATGTGGTCCTTGATCAAAGAAAATGTTGCCCATCCCTGCTATAAGATTAGTTACGGTAATTTTGCTAGTGCAGCCTAAAAACTCCCTTTCCTATACAGTAATACCATGGACCCGGATGCTTGATTCTGTTTCTCCAAAATCTCCTTCCTTCCACCCCAAAAGTGCTTGTTTTGACACGTTTTACCTGTTTAGGAGCTCCTAAAAATATATATGACTTACCCACGATTTAAGGATTTCCCTACCTGAGTAACTCCTTCTCTTTTTCCAACGCATTGAGCATGTTCACTGAAGATGACTGCTGAAGACAGTATGTCTGGAAAGCAGGCAGCATATTGACAAACTCAAGGAATATTTCGCCAATGCACACAGTCATGAGGTCATCATCACCCTGTTAACGTACAATGCAAGAGAAGCATCTGTCAACACAATGGAGCCACAAGCCTGACATCACTGCCAGTGAATCCATCATTAAACTATCTCATGATGCAGGCTGCGAGGGTGAGTTCATTTATGCCAGATTTTCCCAGGAATACTTGCCTGCTTGAATGCTGATGAATAAAACACCTTCAGCAGCCAAATCAACAACAAACAAATCTATGCTGTACATTCCTTTCTTAAATCTGTATTAAGATTGTCAACTTCAGCACTTTCTTCTGAAAATGAGGTCCCTAGGCCAGGAGAGTTCAACTCGACAATCAAGCTGCCAATATCTAAAAGTATTCAGAGCTCTGGAATACAGCTGATTAGGCACTGCATTACATATCAATGCACACATCAGTATGCGGAGTAGGAAACCCAAAAGGGAGACATGATGGTGGTGTGAATTTCTGCAGCTTACAGGATGAAAATCGATGTGTCTTGCATGATATACAATGCTTGAAAATGTTCAAAAAGGCAACAATTGGACTTAATCCTAAAAAAAATCCCTTAATTGCCAACTCAAAATTAGTCAAACAATCACTCCATGGGTACATTTCTAAGTCTGACTATAAGCAAGAAATGTACCACCACTTTTAAATTCAGTTCAAATCTGCTCATATTTTCCTTGTACATATGTTTTTCATATCCTGTTGTGATCTCACCGTAAAGAAGAGCCTGTTGTTTGAACTTCACTATTGCCCAATATCAGATTATTTGCATCCATCATGACACTTTGCTGTTGAATCAAGTGTTTACCCAAACACATCTTAGGGAGGACCATCTTATAGTGAAAAAAATCCCTCACATAGTCTTTATACGCCCAGTTTACCTGTCTGAACGTATCTTCCCCTAGGAACCACCTTGGAGATTAAGATCGTCTGGGGAGGACCTGCTCTTGGTCGTGACAGACAGGGACGAGAGACAGGGCCTTCTCAGTGGTGGTGCCTCGGCTGTGGAACTCCCTCCCTAGCAACATCAGATCAGCCCCCTCCCTCCTAACCTTCAGAAGGAAAGTAAAAACTTGGGTCTGGGATCACACTTTCAGAGAATAGCACAGTGCAATAACAGATTTGGAATATATGCAATGACTACGGAACGGCCTTAGACTAAAATTTCATGATGGCATGATTTTAATATTAAATGTAATGCTTTCAAATGTTTAATGTTTATTAATTTTAATTCAATTTATTTTAAGCTTAATGCTTTGTATGTGTTTAAGGCATTGAATAGTTGCCATATGTAAGCCGCCTTGAGTCCCCTTTGGGGTAGAGAAAGTTGGGGTATAAATAGGGTAAAGAAATCAATAAATAATATCATTTATGTTTTACGGGTTTGGATTTTTCCCTAGCATCCACATCCTAACGCCATTCACCTCATCCATTTGCCATGTGGGCAGATATCCAACATTGGTGTAATTTTGAGTTACATGTCAGTTGCATAAAACTGTCTCATTAGTAAATGTCAATATTGTACACTGCAAAACTGCAATGCACAATGCAAACATACATCAATGTACAATGCACAACCATGCACAAAAGGCACTACATTCACAGCCCTACTTTTTCAGCCCTGAACTCAAAATGGCCTTTTTGCGACGGACAAAAATTAAAACATCAACTGGATTCTTGCACAATAAGACTGCTTTGTAAAATTCCATTTCCTGATTTGCTAAAGCTATACATTTGTACAAGCAATTAATTCAAAATCCTCTCCTTTTATCTGGGGTTCCCTTTCAAGAGAAATTTTGATTCTCATGCTTCAACTGGTCATATGTATGATTGGATGAAGTTAGCACCAAAGAAATGGATGTAGATATGGATCACTGCTTAATCCACTTTATGGATTAAGCAGTGATTCCAAAGGATTAAGTAGGTCCAAAGAGTGTCCTTATTTCAATATTTTCAAGCAAGTGTGCTGGAAAAGACACAACAAAAGAAGCTCAGAAGAAGCCTTTCAAGACATGATCCCACTTTAAGAGAAGACACTTCTAGAATGTATCCAACATCAATGGTTTTCCATTCTTCAGAAACTGTTTAAGGGGGGGGGGGATGAAACAAATAAAAGTGCCTGATTTATATTGGCTAGTTCTACCAGGGTGAATGTACTGATTCAACAAAATACTGAGAAAAGACCTAAGTACAGGAAGTCCCCGAGTTATAAGCATCTGACTTACAAATGACTCATAGTTAAGAATGGGGGTAGATGACAGGAAGTGAGGAAAATCTACCCTTTAGAAAGGAAATTCACCCCCGAAAGAGTAATCATGGGGAAAGGATGTCTCCACTGAAGCTTTCTTGCCAATCCTTGTTTCCACAACAAGCCAAATTTTTCTAAATCCAGTCATCACAGTGACAGAAAATGAGATGAACTCTTCTAAAGAGGGGCACAGACAGCAAAACAAATACCTGAGGGGTGTTAACCCTTCCTTATGCTATCCAAAGCATATACAGAACGTTGGATAAGCCAATATGTTGGATAATAAGGAGGGATTAAGGAAAAGCCTATTAAACATCAAAATACATTATGATTTTACAAATTATGCACTTAAACATCATCCAGAATGTTGGATAAGCAAATGTTGGATAAGTGAGACTCTATTGTGTGTGTGTATATATATATATATATATATATATATATATATATATATATATATATATATATGTGTGTGTGTGTGTGTGTGTGTGTGTGTGTGTGTGTGTGTATTTATGCTTATATATATATATATATATATATATATATATATATATATATATATATGCTTACACACACACACACACACACACATATATATATATATTTGGCTGGAGCTAAAGTTTAAAAATGTATCTGTTCCAACATACATACAAATTCAACTTAAGAACAAACCTACAAAACTTTTCATTTTTGTAACTTGGAAACTGCCTGTATTTGACTCAATGGGTCTAATTGAATTGAGAATAACTGTAGGGCTCAGCATTGCATAAAAGTGTGATAAAAACCCTAAACATGTTTATTGGCATGGGACCTACTCCGTGGATTTTGAAGGGAATTGTTTGATCCATGCTGGAAAGGAATTATACTAAGAGACTTGCATACATATTATGGAGGAATCTCTGAAAGGAAAAAAACAAAGTCCCAGGAAGATATTCCAATAATTGCACCAATTCCCACCAGATCATGATGTCATATGCTCCTGAAGTATTATTACTAATTGGTATTTTAAATCTGGAAAATGACGATTTAATACTTTGTGGTTACCCTAAAGGCACCTTTATTGCAACTATGGATTCATAAGTTACAGCAATGAAATTGTAATTGTGTGTTTTCCGGGCTGTATGACCATGTTCCAGAAGCATTCTCTCCTGATGCTTTGCTCACATCTATGGCAGGCATCCTCAGAGGTTGTCTGCCATAGATGTGGGCAAAACGTCAGGAGAGAATGCTTCTGGAATATGGCCATGCAGCCCGGAAAACACACAGCAACCCAGTGCTTCCAGCTATGAAAGCCTTTGACAACACACTGAATCTGTAATTGTTCCATGTTCAGTTACACTAGTCAGACCAGGAAATAATAAGCACTATTCTTAACTAAGCTGATGATGTAAGATCTTGATGTCAGATTGAAACAGCAGAAATTCATAAAAGAGAAAATTGTTAATAAAGCAAATGTCAAATTATTATTTAATCATTAAGGGAGCTATCAACAAGTGATTTAAAAGCACATTGTGGCATATTAAAAACAAAATGAAATACAAAAACCTGGGTTACTTAGTATGATCAGCATGTTATTACTTTTCAGAGCTTGCAATAATACTTTCTTCTGAAACATAATTTGAAGATCTCTATTTAATTTCTGTCTCGTTTCTGAGAAAACAAACTGTATTTTGTAAAATGGGTATAAGAATATATAACAAGAACAATTCTGTAAATTTGAATTCAGATTATTCCCATTTTAGACAGGAGGTGGCACTGTGGTACACCAATTCTATGACTAGTACTGCTTTTGTCAATTGAGGGCCCTTCCACACAGCCATATAACCCAGCATATCAATGTATAAAATCGCACAAAATCTGCTTTGAACTGTGTTATCTGAGTCCACACTGCCATATATTCAAGTTCAAAGCAGAAAATGTTGGATTTTATTCAGCTGTGTGGAAGGGGCCTGAGGATTACTATTGATGAAAATTAACAAAGAAAGGCAAAAACTTACCTAATACTGCCAAACTACAGACCCATGTTATCGATTTAAATGTTGTTGGATTTAAACTTACAGAAGGATGGCCACCCTTCAATTAGAATTGTGTTTCAATGTCAAAGTTGGGAAGAGATGAATTTTACATTCTGGAGTTTTAAATTGTGAATACCCGCCCCATCCAAGGCTCAAATAATGCCAAAACTTTTAAGAGTTCTCTTCATAAAGCTTGACACAATAAAAAAAAATTAAACTGCACTTCTTCATTTTCTTCATTATAATTAATTTTTTTAATTGCAAAGTTTGCAGAGTATGAAAATTCTGTTTGTATACTCTGAGGATTTGGCAATTTTTTTAAAAAGGTATAAATATTCTATTTAAAATTTGGTTAGTTCCATTATGGTCAGAGCAGAAGATGGAGTACTGTATAAATTGCCTGAGCTCCTCAGCTGCTATTTATTTCCTTACTCTTTTCTTCAGCACCTATGTAGCATTGTATATCTATACCAGGGATCGTCAAATGTTTTAAACAGAGGGCCAGATCATGTGGGTTGCTATACCAAGAGGAGAGGAGAAGCTGAATGCCTCAATTAATGTAATTTTACTCGTATGTGTTTTTATTTTGAAATTTACCAGCAGCTGCTGCATTTCCCACCCTAGGATTATACTCAAGTCAATAATTTTCCCCAATTTTTGTGGTAAAATTAGGTGCCTCGGCTTATATTCAAGCCGGCTTATATTCAAGTATATATGGTACTATGCACACTGCACATATCTTATTTGTAGTGCAAAAAAGCACAAGAGAACAATACAATGTTTACAATGAAGATCAATTTTAACTAACATAAACCTTCCAGTATTTCAATGGTTTTAGCTGATGAAATAGTCAAGTTAATTAAGACTATTTCTGTTGTGTGCCTTCAAGTATTTTCAGATTTTGGGCAACCCTAAGCCTAAAGTCTACAGCCGGGGCCGGGTAAATTAACTTGGAGGGCCACATCTGGCCCATTGACTTGAGTTTGGGGTCCCCCGTTCTATACTTTCATTGATGTCATTCAAATTATTTTATCTTGGCTTAATCAGCTAAGATATACACAATTATCTTGTTGATATGCTTCATGCTTGCTTGATGAATTAAGAAGCTTCCAATAAAGCATAGTTTTCAATTATATCAAAACTGTAATCCATGTTTAACCAGATTCAGAAAAATTCAAGACCCTAAAGCACACTGGCCTGAGATCTTGACTTGTTCCGAATCTGGTAATCACAGCTTCCTAGTTCTTATATAACAGCAAACTATATAACAGCAATCACAGACTTGGCTAAACTATGCCATAATCTTCTAGAATTTTTCATGCTCAAACTCTACTGGTCATTATGTCCCGACTCTGATAGCTGATAAATCATTTAGTGAGTAAGGAATTAAGATACCCTTCCAATCAGAGGGAATTCCATAAAAACACATTCTCGGGAAAAGTGAATATTCCAGAGAAGTGTCCCTTCATGGGTGCAGAACCTTAACTAAATGTTAGGTTAAAAAACCAAACAAACATGTACATGTTTATATGAAAAGCTCTCCTAATATAACTGGGCTTTTGTTGTTGTTGTGTGCCTCCAAGTCATCTCTAACTTCTGACAAATTGAATGTGTTTTCTTGGCAAGATTTTTCAGGAGGGATTTTGCCTTCTTCTGTAAATGAGAGAGGTCATCCAGTAGGTTTTTGTGTCCAAAGGAGGATTTAAACCCTGGTCTTCCAGTGTCCTAGTCTAACACTCAAAGCTACGACATCATGCAGTGTTACAAATAAAAGTGCAAGTCTAATGTATGATCAGCAGTCAATCAAAACCAACAAGTATCACCTTGTTGAATACTGTGCTGCACTGCGGCACAGAGTATATTGCAAAAGGTAGGGAACTATGGCACAAATTCATGCAATGTCAGTTGTAGTTATGTCTAACAAATTGACCCCACACAATTTCAGTTCAGAAGCCACACTCAGAATTCTTTTGGTAACCTGGCTTATAAAATGGGTTTGGGAAGGGGATCTGAAGTTGTGGAAAAGGTGAAACAACCATAAATGTGAATTATAATACAGTATTTACAATATCGTGACCATGGAGTATGGCATCATAAATACTGAGCAAGGATGCCAGCTCGTAATTCTAATAGATAAATACTATCACCTGAAGCATGCTGCTAGTAGTGCTCAACATTGTTTATTCAGGTTTGTCTAGAAAGCTTACAGTAAATGGTACAGTAGGCTTATGTAGAGAGAAATAAGGTAAGAAAGGGGTGGGTGGGTGAGTGAGTGAAGTAGAAGTTAGGAGTGTGTTGGGAGCTGATTGGCCGAAGGGGATACAAATGTGATAGTGAAGTGGAAAAGTAAAAATGACAGGTACTGTGGAGTTTGGAGTGGGAGGTGGAAGATGGTTCTTTTATGGTGGGCAAAAAATGTATGTGAGGAGATCTGTTGAAATGTAATGAATAAAGAATAGTAAGCTGTACCCACAGGCTTTTGTGAATTTATCTCTAGATCATGTTGTTAGTTTTCTACAAATCATTCAATGTTTCTTCCTTCACTGTTCTGTTTTTTCAAGCATGCCTGATTATTTGGCCAAGCTATTTAAAGCACTGACAAAACAGTGAAGGAAGAAACATTTTCGCTGTTAGTTGTGGTGGATTACCAAACAGATGTAGAAGGCAACTCAGAACCCAGGGGGCAGCTGAGGCTTTCCGCTCTATCTAGTAATTTGTGATATACAAGTACTAGAAAATAGTGTTGTGCTTTAGTATGGAATTGCTGTTCGTTTTGTCTAGTTTTATTTGTGTTGTCTCATTTTCATATTTGGTTCCTGCTAACGAAAATGGGCTGTCTAAACGACATGAATTTTCATCTAGCTAATGAAAAACACGAACATTTTTGTGCTATTGGCGGCAATGGGAGGGCTTTCAAGGCCCCCCCCCCCCGGTTTTTTGGTTAGAGGGGTGAAAATCTCCACACACAGAGGGCGTTTCGACCCCTTTTAGCCCACCAAGTTTTAAAATGTTTGGGTCTTCCCCAGAGTACTATTGTTATTAATAATATTATTATTAACACCCATTGGCCCACATCAGCTGTCATGGGGAGGCACTCCTCTCCCAGACTCAGCTTAGGGTCCCAGAATAACTCGTTATTTATATTAATATTATTATTAACACCCATTGGTACATATCAGCTATAATGGGAAAGCAGCCCTCTGTAAGTACCTGCTTATTGTTATAGGGCCGAAATGAAAGGAAAATGAAAGCAAGCACGATGACTGTGTAGCTTTCATTTTTGTCTCGCCTCTCGTTTCCTATGAAAATGTCGTTATTCATTTTGTGTAGACAAATGGTCAAAACGATAGCATGAAGGAAATGAAGGAAAAATTTTCATGCACATCTCTACTAGAAAATAAGCAAAGTTCCCAAAATTGGTTTTGGACTCATCTGAGTACAACCCCTTCAATAAAAAGGAGGATTTCTCTATTCGCAAGGAATGAAACCTGGTAGAGCAATACAACACAGTACTCCATGCTGTTCATTTTGCTGCAATAAGTAGTTTCTATTACAATTCCTAAGGAACACACTACTTACTCCCTGCCAGACGACTGTGCCATCTCACTCAGTATGCTCCAACTTACGAGTGAACAATATATGACATATGGCCACCCCCCTAACAAGGCATCCTCAAACTGTGCCTCTCTCCCAAAAGTGTTTGGGCCTCCAACTCCCTGAAACCTTCACCAGCTTGTTCAATGGTCAGTAATTCTGGGAGTTGGGTGCCCAAACAGCTGGAGGGCCGCAGTTTGAGGATACCTGCCCTTAACACACTACAAGGCACACAAACCATATGGCTATTGATATAAGAGTGGCAGAGCAGAAGCAAAAGCCAAGCATTTCTATTTTAAAGAAAGGTGCATGAAGGCCATGCACCTTGTTTAGAAGCCTGTTCATCCTTTCACGAGAAATTCAAGAAAGCTAATAGACTTAGAATAAAGCATCTTCTTCTTGTATGTCTTGTTTTAAAGTAGAAGTTTGAGTTTAAAAGACATTTGACTGCCATACTGGCCAAATGTGGCACAAAGCACTGGAATCACTGCAAATTCTTCAATAGTGGAGGCAACATGAAGGGAGTGGGTGGATTAAACATGGCCAAGGAATCAAATATGGCCATGGAGCCATGTGTTGCCCATTCCATGTGTGGGGTCAATTCTTCTGGTAAGATTCTATCTCAATCTTATTGGAAATGTCAAAAATTGAACCTGGGACCTTTTACTGGTATGGCACATGGTCTTCCACTGAGCTACAGCCCTTTCCCAAATGACTGCATTGTCTTCATAATGAAGGTTTCTGCCCCAGTGGACTTACAGAGTTAAGCAACAGGGCTCATAGTTCTGTGGTGCACACAGGGTGTTAGTCTGTCATAAAGAATTTGCAAGACCTGTTCCAACAAATTATAAATGACCTTGAGTACATCCAAGAAAGAAGGCCAGTTTGGCGTGTGGCTCTAATACCACTTACGGATTTAACTAGCCTTGCTTTTGTTCTTGGCAACCAATGATGGTTGGCAAGCAAAGCTGCTTTTAATTGCTCTCCCATGGGCACAAGGGGCCTTTTCTTGGATGCTGCCGAAAAAATTAATTTCATGGTAAGATTTTTTTTTCTTTCAGACCCAATAATAAAGTACAAGGCATAATATGAACGACACAGTGGTGTGTAAATGCCATTAGCTTTGCTTAAGCGTTAGTGGAATCAGCCACCTGTACACATTGTTGCTCTTCAGCCAACAGACATGTGTTCAAATTTTTAACTTGGCAACAAAATCTTTGAGGAGTGAGACAGGAATGAGAGCCCAAAATGATGTAGTGGTTTGAGTGCTTGACTGGGTTTAGAAGTATCCAGGTTCTATTCTCTTAGTAAGACCAGAGCCACTGGCAAAGTCAGTATGGCAACATGTGTTGGACTAGGAATCTGGGAAATCAGGGTTTGAATCCATACGTAGTCATGGAAACCCACTGGGTGACATTAGGCAAGGCTCAAAGGAAAGCCATGGCATGCCTGCTTTGAAGACATCTGGCCAAAAAAATCTTATGATACAGTTTTCTAAGTTGGAGTTGACTTGAAGACATATAATAACAATAACAAAGTCTCCCACTGAGCCATGACCTTACTTCTGCCAGTTACTGCAATAAAGTGGAGAGGAGAAGAACGATATAGGCTACATCTATAACTAATAACAATTAAGAGTTTAGAGGGCACTTGCACATGTTGTCAAGCAAGTTGCAGACTGCTCTGTTCAGAAGTGCTTGAAATAGCAAACACCTCAGAGTTTCGAGAAGAGTCAGGGGCTAGGATCAAAGATTTTTGAAATGGTGATTCAATAAACAATATCATCCTGAGTTTATTAAAGTTACTCATTTTATTATTAGTGTTATTATTAGAATAATAAACAGCATGCAGCAGACTGAGCATATTTAATCCTCGTGGCTTTTCTCAACCTATTAAGGATTTTGTACATATTTGAGATGACAGTCATGGGAATAAAGCAATCATGGAAACATCTCTGGAAGATATGTAGAAATATGGCAGAGGAATGTGGGACTCTCAATTCTGCCACCTACCTATTAGATGCCATGGGCTGCTAATACTGCAAGGTTCATAGTTACAATATAGGCAATATGGGCAATTATTCCTGCACAGGGAAAGGGAGGAGAAGCCTGAGATCACACATCACCTGCTCAAATGCCTGCTCAATCTCTTCCTGCAGATACTCCAGAAAGTTTTCATTGAGGTCAATCAACTCCTGTATGTTGCTGAAAACCACCAGCAGCTGTTCCTGTGTTAGGAGGCCAGCAGCCTGCATGGGGATGTAGAATTCCTCCTTGATGATGCGGAGGTCTTCCCCATAACTGGCTTCGGTATTGACAAACTCCAGCACCGACTCCTTCCGCTCTGTCCGGCACTTTAGGCACTTCTCGCAAAGGGTGGCCCGTCTCTTGTTCTGGTTCTGAACATCTGTCTCCAGTGGGAAATCTCTCCCGCCACAGTCGGTGCAAGGCTGGTGGGCTTCCCATGCCTGCAGAGAGGTCAATGTTTCCGATGCCCGGCTTCTCCACTTCCTGCTCAGCGCTTGGCTGATGCCACTGTCTGCCCGCTCCATTACCGCCAACCTCATCCTTGGTGTGCCTCCAGTACTGGCATCAGCATTGTCCCTCTCATCACTGCCACCCACAATGCCACTGTCAGCACTGAGACTACTGACATTGCTCCATCGGTATTTGGAACGAAAGGAGCCACTCAGAACCCGGCGGTTCTCATCATAGTTACTGGTGTAATTACTGTTTGTTTTGGGGAGTGCAGAATCTGAAAAGAAGAACAAAGTGAATGAGGATCACATTTTCCCAATATTGACCAACTTTCCAATGAAACATGGAAATATGTCCTGCACTCCATTAAATCATTGGTATATCTAGCCTGATATGGCCAACATGCCCTGGCAGCAGCTCTGCTGGGATTGGGCAGTTTTTCCAGCTCATCAGATAATGCCAAAGATTCAACCTGCATCTAAGTTATGTACTCTAACATTGAGCCACTGCCATTCCAAAGTCTCTCCTTCAGCAGAAATATCAGCTGGAATCTTGTATAGCTGTTATTAGCATGTTAAGTACGGTAGTTATGGAGCTACACTATGAATTCTGTCCTGATTCCTGCAATCACCATTTACTGGGTAGTGCTTACTGCAATCAATAGGGGTCTGGTCTTCTATCTATAAGGAAGCAGCTGATAAATGGTCCCCATCCCTTCCATGAGTGATCTATTTTGGAATAGGCAGAAGCAATACCCTTATTACAATTCCCCCTTGCACTGGAGATCATTCACGTGAGGGAGGTGGATGGGAAGGAACATAAGTCAGGTGCTTCTCAATCAAGAGAACAGATTATAATAAAACACCATGGCTGCTACCAGGTAAGTGGGAATTGGGGGATTTTCATGCCCTGTGTGTTCCCTATATTTTAGACTATGTAGGAATCATGAATAATACAGTTATGAATATAACTCCAGGATATACATTCATAACTCCCCACAAGATTCCAGCCACCAGCCCGATTAATCCAGCAATGGAAAGATTATTTTATTTTTTCTGTCCTGTTCTCCCCCCACCCCAAATCTATCCCTATCATCCTTGAAAACTGAAGATGGGGGGGGCAGAATTCAGCCCACCCTTACGCCAAATACATTATTGTAGCTATGTGGCTTTCTGGGTGCTTGCTTATCTGTATTTGCAGCCCAAGAAAAGCGGTAAAAGTATTTGATCCAACCTTGGCAGCCAACCAGACCCAGCTGGATTCTGGGCTTCAATTCAGGAAAAGTGCAGGCAATAGCAACCAAAACAATAAAAAGCTGAAGCAACTTCCCTATGAGAAAAGTTTACAAAATTTGTGATTACTAGCTTTCAAAAAACATCAAGCAAGGGAAGATAACTGTAGAAGTGTATATAATAATTGCCCATAGTCTGGAGAAGGTGAATAGGGAGGAGCTCTTTTTCTCTATTGCAACCTGAGGTCATCCCCTGAAGCTGAATGGTCAAAGATTCAGACAGATAATTTAAAAAAATTTACACACTGTGTGTTTAAATGGGACCTCATAGCTACAAGACAATGCAAATATTTGGCTGGTGTGAAAACATGCTGTTGGTCTGATTCATCTGCAACTGGCTCAATGCAAGGAATTCCTTTATCCTTGATTTCATCTGCTCTGCCTATTTCTAGGACTATTCCAACTCCCATTCATCGTTCATCATGCCATTCATTGTCACAGGGGCTGATTGCTAAAGAGGAAGAGCATTAGAACTTCACTTTACATATGAAAGTGTGATGGTACTGCCATAGTTTGCATCTCAATTTTTCTGGATCCTTTGCTGGATATATTCAGAATGGTCTCAGAAACCTTTCCAAATTGATTCTTTCAGATGCTTGATTCTTCTTATAAAGAAGCCTTCCACAGCTTAGTGCACCTTAGGAGCCTTGGACTGCCAGCACCAACATCTTGGCCACTAACCTCTCCAGCTGGGTGAGATTGGGGCCACAGGCTAACACCTTGGAGGGTGCCCAGTTAGCAAAAGCTGTTATAAAGGAAACCAAGAGCAGTGCAAAGTAGACATCCTTTGCGGGGAAGGAATACAGGGAACCAGAGAGCTATTTTTGCTACCTCCAAAGCCCACTCATACAAGCTGCACTGCACTGCTGCTACCACCATTTCCATGACAGGAAGTGGCACTCTGGTCACCATTGGTCATTTTTGGATTGGACCTGGTTCTGTTTCAGGATGTTGCTCCATGAAACTGGAATGTAAGACTGTACTCTTTGCCAAAAGATTTGGGGGGAGGGACTTGGGAGGGTCTGGAGGGATGAAGGGCCATACATTCCACCCAGTCACATGATTCTGATCACTTCCGTAGTATATATGATGACTATGAGCTGCTAAGCACATCCCATTATTCTTGAATGGAAAAGTCTAGAGGTACATGTGCCAGGGTCAAACAAAATGGCTCTAGATGATAAATGTCAACCTTGTGATAAAACACCAACAGAACTCTGAGTGACAAGAACAGTCCAAAAATTGCAG
This sequence comes from Anolis carolinensis, assembly GCF_035594765.1. NCBI lineage: Eukaryota > Metazoa > Chordata > Lepidosauria > Squamata > Anolidae > Anolis > Anolis carolinensis. The sequence goes on from NC_085841.1 coordinate 248,810,459, forward strand.
GGGACATACTGGGATCTCTCTCTTGTCGGCGCTTCTGGGCATGCTGCCGGGCTGCTGCTGCTATCTTCAGTTCCAGTTGTTTCCTCTTCACAGCATCTGTTGGCATTGGATCACTGAAATGGGGCCGTAGTCGGCACTCCCGCTGAGCTTTGGTGCAGTCTGAAGGTTCGTGGGAGATGTCAGAACTGGATCTGCGGCAGTTGGAATTGGAGCTCTGCAAGGAAAACAAGCACACTGATTAGTTTTATATAGTTTAATAAATTTGTAAGATGGTTTTGTTGGTTTTAACTACTGTATGTACTTTTAACTTTTTTGCATTTTTAACTTCTATACAGAGAATTGATCTTTCTACCCTATCACATTTTTCAATAAAAGGCATTTAGACTCTTGGGTCCTATTACACTTCTGAAAAACATCCTAGTTTTACAGTAATAAGTCTGTTAATATTATTTCTCATTTTTTGATATTATATGATGTACTTATGGCATTAAATGTTTGCCTTTTTATATGCATGTAAATTGCCCTGAGTCCTTCTGGGGAGAGAGGGCGGTCTAGAAATAAAGTTGTTGTTGTTGTTACTTTTAATATTTCTATGCCTAATTTTATTTTACTGTTTACATGTGTTAGGTTTTAATTAATACATTGTTAATTAAACATGAGCCTACAATGTGATGCAGCTGCTAAAAAAGCCAACGGGATTCTGGCCTGCATAAATAGGGGAATAGCATCTAGATCCAGGGAAGTCATGCTACCGCTCTATTCTGCCTTGGTCAGACCACACCTGGAATACTGTGTCCAATGTTTCTCCCACAATTCTGGGCACCGCAATTGAAGGGAGATGTTAACAAGCTGGAAAGCGTCCAGAGGAGGGCAACTAAAATGATCTGGAGAACAAGCCCTATGAGGAGCGGCTTAAAGAACTGGGCATGTTTAGCCTGCAGAAGAGAAGGCTGAGAGGAGACATGATAGCCATGTACAAATACGTGAAGGGAAGTCATAGGGAGGAGGGAGCAAGCTTGTTTTCTGCTGCCCTGCAGACTAGGACACGGAACAATGGCTTCAAACTACAGGAAAGGAGATTCCACCTGAACATCAGGAAGAACTTCCTCACTGTGAGAGCTGTTCGACAGTGGAACTCTCTCCCCCGGACTGTGGTGGAGGCTCCTTCTTTGGAGGCTTTTAAGCAGAGGCTGGATGGCCATCTGTCAGGGGTGCTTTGAACGCGATTTCCTGCTACTTGGCAGGGGGTTGGACTGGATGGCCCATGTGGTCTCTTCCAACTCTACTATTCTATGTTTCTATGTTTCTATGGTTTTTAATGTTAGCCAATTTGAATCTCCTTTGGCAGAGAAAAAAGAGATATAAATAGTACTACTACTAACAACAACAACAACAACAACAACAGTTTTACTATACCAAATGTAAGGTATCTAAAAAAATTGGCCAATTCACTAGTAACCCAACCTCCTCCACACAATTCTTTCTGCTCTTTCTCCTGTTTGCTGAGGAATCAACTAATTAGGTAAGATAAGAGTTCTTATTTTATGTTAAACTCTTATATGAGGATGTAAGCATGCAATGGATCCTTGATATGGCAAGAATTGGGGATGGGTTAGAGGAAGGGACAATAAAAGGTATGTATTTTTTCTGGGATGTTGTGATGAGAAATTTCAGCTGAACAATCAAGCATGGAAGATGATGTTGCATGATTTCGCAATAGCAGGTATAGGTTGCCTAAAGATTATAATGACAACATACTATTCAGAATTTAAATGTACTCCTGAGAACTACCAAATATCAGTCAATTAAATATTTTCCAACCAGGAGTGCCAATATTTGATTATTTCATTCCCACGAGTAATTTATATTTTTTTTCTGCCTTCGGAGACAAGAGAACAAGAATTTATGTGCAGTTTTCATCTAGTATTCATTCCTCACAAAGTGTTTTGGGAATGTACAGAATGTACACTGGATTTTTTAAAATATAAGAATGGTGCTGTCTTGCACACACATACACACACACAAAACCTGTTTCCAGGAATTGTTTACAGCACAACATTGAAATTTTCTATACAAAATCCAGCAATCCTGAAAAATAAAATCTTGCACAGTAAAACTCCTGCACAGAATTTTTTTACAAGAAGTTTTTTTTGCAATTTTTTTTTATTTTTAGGTTTTTATTGAGCAAAAAGACTATTTCCACAAGGTCTTTGTGCAGGTTTCTACACGTGGCTGCCTGGAAAATGTTTTTTGTGCAAACCCCAACAATTCTCACATGCAAAAAAAGCCATGTGTATTTCTGCACAGAATAAGTTCCCAGAGCATTTCTGGAAGCTGACAATCTGGGCAAAATTCTTGTTGCTGTATTTTTCTTCTCAACTGGGATTTCTGAGTGTTGGGAAAATATTTTTTGATCATGAAACAAATAATGGCAAATATTCTTTCCATAACTAATTCCACAATTCCTGGATGCAATCAAAAATTCCTTTCCACCTCATCCAGTAGATTAACAGTTGAAAAGGGTGTTTATACTATTCATTTAAACCACTACAAAACTGGTTTGTCATTGCCCCCAAGATATCAAAGGCATTACTTTATTTCTGTAAAGGATCTATAGATTAATATCAGAGAACTCTCAGCTCTTTTATACAAGTATAGTTCACATCATACCTGTTGTGTAAAGCCATGAAAATAGCTTTCAGAACAATTTAAATCTAACCAGCTAAATCCAGCTAACATTGGTAGTGACCTAAGTCTTACTGAAGCCAACAGAACAAAGCCAGCACTTTCAATGACACTTAGGCTGTGAATCTGTACCCATCTACCTGTGAATAAACTCTATTGAACCTAACAAGTTACTTCTAAGTAGGATAGCACTGTTGGTCACAAGGAAACATATCAGGATTTGTGCCATAGTATCCTTTATTGATTTGTTCATTTTTCACTGAAAATCATAAGGAGAAAGGAACAGAAAGGAGAGCCAGAGCCAGGAGATTTGTGCCAGGAATACAGAACAATTAAGATAGGCAATGGTAAGTAAAGGCATGTCACAGCTGGCTTTCTGGACTTCTACTAGGGAGATCTAGATTCAGCTTCTCATTTCAGTGTCAGATCTTGGTTCAATCACACTCTTTCAAACAATGTAGCTGTTAAAATAAAAATGAGAAGGAGGTATGTATGTGAGTTGCTTGGAAAGGGAAGGTGTGATATAGATGTGATAAAAGAATAAACAGACAGACAGATTTCTAAAACTCATCTGTGTTCTAAACCAGGTAACTCACTGTGAATTGATGAGAATCCTCTGCAAAAGAGGAATCAGTCTTCTTGAGTTCACATGATCCTTTGGAGGAGGGGTCAGAGGCTGTTTCAGCACTGCAGCTATAAGTTAAGGGACAGTATTACATTAATACAATGCTCAAACAGCAATCCAGAGCCAGGTTTGATGGTAGAGAGGAAAAAAACGTATTTAAAAATGTACTGCTGATTTTCACATTACATGTGTGCATTCTACGTGCAAACTCTGATTCTATGGGTTACATTTGATTTGTGTCAAGCTAAGAATGCCTCATGCTTTCTTTCTTCTAAATCTGCCACCCAATACATACAACTGTACTTACAACAATGCTTGGGTGCATACATAACTAACACTTATTAGTACATTTAAAAGTTTGTCCCCTTAAGAGTTCTAAATAAAATTAATTGAAACTGTACTGATTTTTTAATCCTCTCACTCCGCTTAGGTATTTCATTTCCTCTTAGACAAGAGACAACCTTTATTAAGCACAAATATAAGCAAGTGTTTTCAGGTTTATTAGATACTATGCATATGTATACTTTGTAATCTAGAAATTGTGAGAAAACAGTTTATTTGGGGCCCAAGACAAAATGAGTAGTCATCATAAACAGGATTAATTACAATAGCAAAACAGCAACAGCATCAAGAAGCAAGTATCTAGCTCTCATGTATTGAGTGTGTACTGTGTAAGAATTGATAAAATAAAGAGTTGTTCCAGATGTTAGTAACACAACAAATTCATGTTTTGCTCATTTGTTGCATGAGATTTAGATATTATCCCCAGGAAAATGCTTCTATTTTGAGCATGATCTTGCTAATCACAGAGAGAATATTAAACTGTGGCATACTTTAAGAATATGAGAGGAACCATATGGATCAGACCAAAGGCCTTTCTTGTCCCACACTTTGCTTCCTACAGTTGCATTTATCTATGTATGAGGAAAGTTATGATTAAGTATGATAATATCAGACAGAGCCGGCCCTAGGTATTTTTCAAGTGTAGGCGAACAGAATTTTGGCGCCCCCCCAAACCAATCACTGAAAAATAAAAGCGTTGGATAAGCGAAAATGTTGGATAATAAGGAAGTATAAAGGAAAAGCCTATAAAACATCAAATTACATTATGATTTTAAAAATTAAGCACCAAAACATCATGTTTTACAACAAATCAATAGAAAAAGCAGTTCAATACATGGTAATGTTATGTAGGAATTACTATATTTGCAAATTTAGCACTAAACATTGAACAGGGATATAGGGCAGTGTGGACTTAGATAACCCAAATAGCCCTCAGTATTAAAAAAACCCTCTAAAATCAGGACAATAAATAAAGAACAACACTCTGAAAAGAGAAGAAATCCAGACAGTAAACAATCAGGGACAGCTAACTCCTCCCAAAAAAAGATTCTCCCAGGCAAGAAGAAGCCAGGCCTTGAAGCCACAGGGCCATTAAATGCTAATCAAGGTGATTAATTACAACATTCACACCTGCTTCAAAGAAAAGTTCTTTCTCCCACCCTGGACCTTCTACAGATATATAAACCCCACATACCTAGCTTCCAAGTTCCTACAGACCTCACAATCTCTGAAGGCCCCAAAGGTGGGCTTGCGTGGTGCGAAGGTGGGTCTGCGCTGGCCGGAAGGCCCAGCGCGGCCGCTGGAAGGCCCGAAAGAGAAGGAGGTGGAGAGTGGTGCCCTCCTCCCAGGACGATGGTGCCCCCGGGACGATGGCGCCACAGGCAAATACCTATTTCACCTTATGGTTGGACCGCCTCTGATATCAGATATGGCAATGATACCAATGTTGGGGAATCTGCCGCCTTCCAGAAGCCGTTAGACTTCAATGCCCAATTGCCCCTGCCAGTACGCCCAGTTGCTATGCATATTGTAAATAGAGGTTCAACACTCCTACAATATACAAATAAAGTTTTAATAGCAACTAAATTGGTCTTGTCTACTAATAAGGACAGACTGATTCATTTCACTTGATTTCCTATCTGATTTCCTGAAATAGTGCTACAAATTAAGTAATGAGGAACATCAAAAGTAGTGTGAAAATGACTTCACAGGTTGTATACAAAAGAAAAAGAGTGTTTCAGCAGTGCTAATTTAAACTAATTTATTGACCTTGGAGAATGCATACACATATATATGCATATGCATTTTCCATGTGTCTTGAATCACTTCAATATATAATTTGGCATTATCTGATCTGCACACAGCTCAAGGCAATTCAACTTGCTTACTCTTGCTTTCAGCTAATAGCACACTGTGAACTGGATTGATCCGTAACAAGCTGATGCATGGATAAATCTGCCTTGTGGGGAGGAAAAGGAGGTTGAGTTGATAACAATTTGATACTGCCCAACTCTATGGCTCTATCTCTCTCGGATGAGTCTTCTGCCACACAATGTTATTACAGTTCTCTAGCATAGGGTTTGGGCACTCCCAATCCTGTAATTCAAACTCCATGGCATGTGCAGGAATAGGAGTTCTTCAACTCCCCCTAAGTCTTACAGGCTGTGAAGGAATGGTCAAAGGAACAAAGATGCCTTCAGATTATGGGTGGACAACATTTTGCTCTGCACTTAATGTTGGACTATAATTCCCAAAAGGCCTAGGTACGCATAGCAAACCATGAGAGACTGATACTTTGCCCCATACATTTTCTTGTGTCCTGGAGATCTTTAGAAGTGCAATTCCTTCTTTATTTTGATTCTGCAACCTTCTCTTTTCATTTTTCAGTCACTGAACAATGTTTTCTTCGTTGACGCCTAGCATTCTTTCACCTCCCCTACAGCCCAAGTCTCTCAAGATATTTTTTTTCAAACTGCTCTTTATCCAAGCAATATTCTAGAGCAGGATACATTTTTTACAGAAGGAATATAAAATGTGCAGAAGGAGATAGGATTTGGACAGTTGGCAATATGAGCTTTCATAAGGAACCAAGTTACTTTTTAAAACAAATGGAAAAGAAAAAGATGTAGAGAATTAAAATGATTAGTTAGCTTTCAGACTTCATAAGTCCATAAATACTTTACTAGTTAAAACACTTGTAATGTATTCATACTGAATTCTGCCATCAATAAACAATATAAATTGGTATACAACAGTTATTTGTAATACTAACACAGAAAAGAAGACTAGTTGATTCTGCATGTGTTGTATACTATACTAATCCTGCCCAAATCCCCTGTATTTCAAGATGGTTGTACATCTCTTTTCATCTTCCCTATAATCCTTGGAAATGGTTAATATTTTGATTTTGACAAAAATGCTTTTTAGTCAGTAATCTATTGTGTTTTACATGCATTAATCTAAAGAACCTCTCACCTGGGATTCTTTCCTCCACAACCTCCACATCACTCTAAAATGCTAAACTGCTTTTCCTTACAGACTATAAACTCCAATTTCATTTACTGAGATATATTTAGTAACATCCCATGTTTCACCGTTATCTGATTCTTGCCATTGAACTCAGAATGTTAAAACTGCCCTTCCCAGTCGATCAGCTTCCAAATGAACTAGACTACAAGTCCCTGGTCACAACAGCCCATTCTTCCCCTGGTTAGGGATGATGGAAATTGGAGATCAACACATTTTGAGGGCACCGGGTTGAGGAATGGCTGGTTTAGATAGCCTGGTACACACGATTCATATTATGACATAATAAATCAGTATTCCCTTTCAGCTTTGCCTTTTGCTTAAGCCAAAAACATTATGCAATTTATGTGAGGATTTAGATTTTTCCATGATGATAAACATGACATCTCGGGGGCTCAGAATTAAAACATTAAGCTGCTTTCATAATGAGCTGAGCAAGCAATGGTGGATTATGAGGCACGAAATTAAAAAATAAAGGACTGGACTGCTGTGTGCCTTTCTAACGGTGAAGAATTTTAGCAGAAATCTTTAAGTGTTATAATCAAAAATATTAATCTAGGAAGGCCACTCTTTGAAGCAAATTTTTCACATGAATGAATAAATAAATCCTGTCCTGAATGCTGCTTCAGCACAGGCCCTGCCATTAAACTGAAAGAGGCAGCTCCATCAGGTGACAGATGTTTGGGAATTGGATAGAGAAGAAATCAGGCGCTGGAGCTGCTGGTGCCATGCAATCTAACCTGGTAAGGGGCATCATTTTACCATTCACATCTGACAGGATAATATTTTGTGCCAACCTTGTGCTGTCCTGTGTGGAGAGCTACTGACATGCACAAACTAATTCCCCACTAGTTTCCCCCTTGCCACTGGAAAATAGCACATGGATCAATAGCACCAGGTCAAACCAGGCCACAAAAGGCAATCAACACACAAAGACACGGCACACAGACACTTAGTCACTGGCACATGGGCACATTTCGAAGTAGCCTCCCTGTCACATATTGCAGAAACCGACCCTAAGGATCTCAATCCTACTGCCCTTATTAAAACATAAACTTGGATACTGCAAATATTTTCTCTCTCATTCTAGTGACAATAAAGCTGTGGAGTATTGTTATTTTAAGGAATAAAAACACAGAGGGATGTCATTTAATTCACTGCCTATGACCTCAAAACTCCAGAATTATGAATCCTCGGACTTCTAACATATTGTCCTTACTGTATGTTGCATTCCTTTACACAACCTCAAAGAGTGAATGAGTGAATACAAAAAGACTTATTTCTAAATAGTACACACAACTGCACTCTTAATGCCTGCCTTTACGTCATGCATCTTAACTTGTACAAATACATTGCCCCAAACACATGGTATGGAAAAACTTACTGAGAACCACTAAAATCACCATTCTGGAAACACTGGACCTGACTGATGTATTGAGTGTTTCTGGGTATGTGTGACCTACTAATTCCTTAAATAGCACAATTTTCCCATATCAGCTCTAATTTTTGAGATACAGAGCATATGTCATCTACCAGTTGCCATCTGCTGGCCCATGAGAAATCATGATAACCATATCCAAGAAACTAGAGCTAATGTGGTCTATCCAACGCAAGTGTTTTTGTTGGGTTGTGTAATCCAGCTGTGAGGCAATTCACTATAAGAACAAGAATAACAAAGGGACAGATTTGAACATAGGGCTAAACCATAGCTTTAGGGCCGGAGCCCGCGGGCCACATGCGGCCCCCAGAAACCATATATCCGGCCCCCGTGGCGGCGGTGGCTCCCTCCTCCTCCACTGAGGAAGGCGCATGCAGCGAGAAGGAGAAGAAGGGAAAGGCTCGCATGCGCCTTTCCCTCCTCCCCCGCCCTGCGTGCACCTTTCCCACCACTGCCGCTGCTGGGGAAAGCACGCACCTAACCCACCGCCTCACGCGCCCAGCGCGCACCTTTCCCACCTCCTTCCTTGCCTGATGTGCCTTCCAATGCTTTGCTTGTGTTTTTTTTAATGGCATTTTAATTATTATTTAATTATTTATTTTATGAATGATTAATTATTGAGGGGTGCTTTGCTTGTGCTTTTGGTGCACAAAGGCAGAAGGGGGTTGGACTAAATGGCCCAAGGGGTCTCTTCCAACCCTCATGATGATGATGATGATGATGATGATGATGATGATGATGATTATTATTATTATTAACATTGAGGCTGTACTTTTTCCCGTTTTATTTTTTTACTTCAAAATAAGATATGTGCAGTGTGCATAAGAATTTGTTCATAGTTTTTTTTTTTAAAAAAACTATAGTCCGACCCTCCAATGGTCTGAAGGATTGCGAACTGGCCCCCTGTTTAAAAAGTTTGAGGACCCCTGCTTTAGGATTTCTATCATGAACCTAGCTTCCTCACAGGCATGCAAAGCTGCACTGCTACAGCTATGAGAAATAAAAGCTTCCAGTTTTATTTTCAATTGATTTCAACTTGTCATATTTTCTGGACAAACTGAAGTTAATCTTGGCAATATTTAAAGAAAACATACAAACATCAAAACATAGTTTATAATTGTTTCCCATGAGTCTTCATGGGAAAAATACTCTCACAAATCTATTCCTATTGACTCAACAAAATAAGCAAGTATACACTACCAGTCAATTCTCCCAAAGAGGAAAAATGCATCCCCATTGTGTATTAATTAATCTGCCTGAAACATTGTGTCCCTCACTACAACCATCTAAGACCTCAGAGAAATTAACTCTTCATGATTGTTGATAAAGAGAACTACTCCAAACAAGAGTTTCTATGCTAATGAAAGCAAAACTACATAACCTCTACAGCATATTAATTCAGAGAGGAAGCTCGAGAACTTGCCAGCTAAATTTCTAAGGTAAGTATCTTTAAACTCAAATTGCTTTCAGGAATTCTAAGAGAACTAGTTACCTCTTTTTAATGAGGTCCAATGCAGAACCTATAAATTCATCCTTCATTTTCTGTAGCTTAGCTCCATAGCTGGATATATCTGTCACTTCTAATAGCATTGGGCAGCAAGAAGACTGGGCTTCAGGTGCAAGAGACTGTCCAGCATGTTGAAGGACACTGGTGAGTTGTCTTGCATCCAATCCTTGCTTCTCCACTCCATCCAGAGTTTTCACCTCCCTAGAAACAGAAGATTGTAGAAGTGGTCTTGGAACTGGACTAGAACAAATAGGGACTGAGGTTGCATCTGAAGATGGCACTTCATCATTCCTGTCTTTAGCCATTTGTGTATTCATCAGGCAGAGACTCCTGTCCCATGTGGATGAAGTGTCTTGATAGCCAACAAGACCAGAAACACTCTGAGTATTTTCATGAAACACTTCATCATAATCATCCAGTACTGAAATAGATTCTTTGGCAAGATCCTGCTCAGCATCTGAATAAAGATTTTCTTTTTCTTCTAACTCTGGAGCCACTTTCTTTTTATCTTTTGCTGTCTCACTGCTCCCATGGAGAAAACATGTCTCCTTGATTCTCATCCTCTTAAATTCTTCAAAAGTTGGAATGTAAAGCCTTTCTTTGCAGTCTCCTTTTCTGTTCAGTGTTGAATACTTTTTTATGTCCACTTCTCCCATACAGCCTTTTACGGATCCAGTCGTTTGGGATTTGACCATTTCCTGATCATCACTGGCACAGTGGAGGGTCAAATTGGGCGAGCTGTTCTGTCTTCTGATCTGCAACCTTCTCTGAGCTTCCTGTTTGATGTCCTCTGGACTGGTTAACCTGCGAGAAAAACATGGACGTTGCTGCCCCAGAGCCACCCATGGTTCATGAAAAAGGCTAGCGTGCTGCACAAATATGGTGCAACAATTCACTGAACAACCGTTCTTATACTGCTGGCATGCTCGACATTCAGAGCATTCCCTTGCCACCAGGTCGTTCAATGAAGCTTGTGGTCTGATAGGCTTGCAAACCTCTGCTACTTTAGTGCTATGACTTCTAAGTTTTTCTTTCAAGGTTTTCTTGGCATCCCCATCTATTGAGGAGAAAAGCCACGGAGGCACTTTGGCACAAGGAGGAAGGGCTATGTCTCGCACTGCAGATGGCATCCGCTCTGAGAGAAGGGGAAAGTGTCGGCAGCATTCAGGTGAGCTGGGGGATGGGGAGCCCTTCACTGAATACTTGGACCAATGTGTTGTGCCTCTGTAATTGAAAACAAGTTCACTGTCAACACTCCCACAACGAGGATGGCCATGTGAGTCTTCCACTGTAGCCCAGTGCAGGTTCTCCATACTCCGATACAGATGTGTCCCTGAGTTGCTGTCTGTCTTTCTTACAGGATTAAAGTCACCAGTAAAAATACAAGAGTCCAAGTTCTTTGCTGGATGCATGCCGTTAATCGAGAAATTCTTTAAGCCATGTTGTGCATACAGCTGATTATTCTGGCAGCTCAAAATTACCCGACAGTGCTCCTGCCTCTCATCAGCGTTGATGTATGTCATAGCAAATTGACACGGATGATCTAACAGACTGATGTTTTGAGAAGGGAGAGGGCAAAGGGATGAAGGAGTTGCCAGACTGCTCAGATGGTGTTTCGAAGTCCTCACCACAAACAGCAGGGCTCTGCTCTCGGGGTACTCACATTAAAGAGCAGGCACATCTCCAGAGTCATCAGCGTGGGCTCACATGCAGAGAAGAAACCTGAGAATGCAAAGAAGAAAAGGGAACTTACAGAAGACACACACCACTCAGAGATGAACATAAATGAGGTGAAAAGCCAGTGATCACAGCAGTAGAGTAAGCAAAGATGAACTTCCACACATCACCACTGTTTGGCAAGCTTCATGCTTGAAAAGACACACTTGCTACTATCTCATCTCTGCCCAAAGTGTAATGAGACAATGAAATGACTTGTAAAGACAGCACTTAGAATAGCATAAATGAAAGGCTGACAAAGACTAAGGGAAATAGCTTTCTCTCAGAATCCAGGAACCTCCTTTTGACAACTCAGAGTATCCTAATGCTTTTATTCCCTATATAAACAAAGACATATGAGCATGATGACTTATGTGGTGACTTTAAAAACAGTGATGGATGGTGTAAGAGACACTATCACTTAAGGTATGTCCACACAAGAGATTTTAAACTACCATTAGGATCACCGCCTTTTCCCAGGAGTCATTAGGTGAGGAAGATTAAGCTAAGAGAAGAACAGTTAGTTTCCCACTTAAAATAAGCAATTTGTCTTAATTTATTGATTCTAAACAAACCAGGACTGTAAAACACCTTGAAACTGAGGTTTGTTGTGGTTTTACAATCCTGGCTTATTTGGCAGCAACAAAAGATTATCCTAGGTAAGTATGTATATACGTATGTATTTCCTGCCTTCCTTCTCATATGGACTCAAGGCAGCTAATCAGTTAGGATGTTACAATTTTAGCCATAACTTTCTGGCTAGTTATACTGCAAGAGTATAAGCAGTAAGAAGGATACCACCTTTAGGAAAAATAAAACATGAAAACTTACTTCAAAGGACAGATATGTGAGCAGAGGCTCACATACAATCAGCTGTATGTAATTGTAAGGGTGTGTGTAATAGTGTGGGGTTCAGGGAAGACTGAAAAGGAAGATGCAGAGAAAAGATAGGGGGAAGATGAGGACAAGAAAGGACTGGAAGGTTTTCCCTTAAATCTGTCTGCTATGAAGATAAAATAAAAAAAAATTGTGAATATCGTAGCAAGTCTGCCTGTTTTTGTTTGAGGATTATCTGACAAGAGAGTTTTAAACTGACCCAAACCGCAAAGGGAGGCTTTCACTTTGCAAGCCAAAGCTTTTGCAGTTCCTCTCCCCAAGGAAGAAAGTCAATCTGGAGCATCAACCCACTCACATGAGGGCGTAGTGAACTGTTTGTATGCATAAGCATACTGCCCGTTCACTATAAAGGGTCATAGAAATAAAAAGGCAGTGACTGAATTATCCAAGTCCACTCAAGCAGATTCATAACAGATAAATATATGATTTTAATCGTATTGCAGAATAGTGTTGGCGGTGTTCTGTTTTTGTATGTTTTTAATTATGCTAAAAATGTATTTTAAAATTATCTTTTTAGTGGAACTAATGTGTAATTTTTAAACTTTTGTAATCATAAATTTTAAAGCTAAACTTTCATTTTAAATTCTGTCCTTTAGAAGGAGGAAAACAGGACTTAAATGGAAATAAATAAATATAAATAGTGTCCTGAACCTTTGGTCTCCAATTTGTCTCAGGTTCAGTGCTGCAACTACTACAGCCCCCAGGCCCGTTCTGATGCTCAATAATTTTGTACAAGAGTCTCTGTATCTTAGTATTAAAATGTTATTTAAGAAATTATGTAATAATTACATTAACCAGTATTTGCTTATTTGTGTCAATATGGAAGCAAGATGAATGCCTTAGCCACACTCCTCTCTCCAGTTCCATCACTTTCCTTGTCTGCATGAGCTTTCACAGGACAGTTTCTCTTACATATCGGTCTTCTTCAAGCAACTGGGAACCTCAACTGTTTAGGATTTCATATTTCATGGAAATCTTCTAGTCTTTATGAAGTGGTATATCTCCAAATCAGATTCATTGATAATCAATGAGCAGATTGACAAAACTGGAGACAAGTGGGTGTGTGCGTAGTGCTTGCCTTTCTTTGCATGCTGATTCAACATGTTTCCCAAAAAAGAGGTGCTTCAGCCATTGCTGTGGGCTAACAATAATCATAACATAGGTAGTTCCAATAAAGATGGATAAGGGATTGGTGTAATTTCTTTTATCAGCCCAGGATCTCACCTGGTCCTCATTCAGGCAAGGAGGTTTCTTTTCAGATACTTGATGTTGTTCATGATTTAATTATTTGTTCTCTGCTGCTCTCCTCCATGGAAAATTGCACATAATGACAAAGAAGCATTTCTTGTGTGATCAAAGGTTACAACGTGATCTGGTAAGGGAGACAGAGAGAATAAAAGCAGCATGAGCAGAAACATTTAGCAGGGAAACAGAGATGGCTCACCTTGGTGCAATAATGAAAGAAATAACAACAAGATAGGAGAAGGAAGAACATCTGTCAGTTAAACAAGTTTAAACCACAATTTTATCCACATTTATGCAGTGGTAAATCCTATTGTATCCAATAGGTCATATATCCAAGGAGGTGCACACAAGAGTTCAGCCACTGAGGCAATCATGGTGAGTGCTTCCACAAATAAAACTGCATTCACAATTAATGGTACACACACACACTTTCAGTTTTAAACCCTGGCTCCATATATATCAGGTAGATCATCTAACTTTAATTTTTAAGATGCACACAGTAAATACATGTGAGTTTATCCATCACATCAAATGTAAATTACTCTTGGAGCTAAGAAGGCATTTGGAATCAAAACAAGCATTTATAAAAAAGTGCTGAAAACAGTTTCAACAGAATAAGCAATAAAAGAGAGATTTGTTTCTTCTGAAACTATATGGAAAATCTAGGAACTTCCCTTTCATAATTTACATAGGACAAGCAGGGCCAGTGTGTGTGCAGGGAATATAAACTGCACCAGTTGACACCATTGGAGGGGTAACACCAAAATAGCAAGTGAGTGGCTGAATATAACGACTGAATAGCAAGTGAATAATGAATGTAGTGGCAGCTAGCACAAAGTTTCCTTGCCACAATGTTCCCTCTCTGTCCAGTTTAGCCAGAGCAGACACACTCCTGGAGTAACCAAATGGCCCAGCCTTACTTCCCTTTCCTTTCCCTCCCACAGCCTCTGGTAGCACCTCTGAGCCTAGGTGGAGCAGCTTGGCTCAGAGCATGGCCAGTTCGATTACTGAGGAAGAAATGGACAGGTGTGAGCAGCAGCAATGAGGGAGGGAACCTAGGTGGTGGTACACATGCGTTGTATGCCTATGTGTAGTCAACTAATGATAATGGAAATAAGAGCAAAGAGAAAAGAATAAATGTGGTGGTAGTGGCTGTGGATTCAATCACCAACTGTTGGATCAAACTTCATCTGTTATCGAAGCTGAGGGTTGTGGGAAAATTTGGGGTGTGAATGTGTGACTGAAAAAATATTTTGCAAGGAAAGGGATAACTGGACTGTTAAGGAATCAGGAGTGGTCCTTGTGAACATATTTTAATTAATGGGGTTGTATAAAAGGAATGATTCATGTTGAGCAGAAGAATAGACAAGGTCTTCTGAGGCAAGAATGGTTAAAGGGAAGAAATAAGGAAACTGGGAAACAGGGTTGTTGTATGTTTTCTGGGCTGTATGGCCATGTTCTAGAAGTATTCTCTCCTGACGTTTCGCCCACATCTATGGCAGGCATCCTCAGAGGTTGTGAGGTATGGAAAAACGGGGAAACAGTAATACAATGAAAGATAGATAGATAGATAGATAGATAGATAGATAGATAGATAGAATCAATTGAGATTGAGACAGTCCTGTTTTCTGTGGCAGTCAGGCCTCATCTGGAGTATTGCAGTCAGTTTGGGGAGCTTCATTTAAGAAAGAAAATAGACAAGTCCAGAGAATGGCAACAAAGAGTGATAAGAGACATGCAGAACTAAACATATGAAGAGAAGTTGGGGGAACTGGACATGTTCAACTTGGTGAACAGAAGACAAAGGGGTGACATATCAAACTGTTTAAATACCTTAAGAACTGACACAAAGAGGATGATACAGACTTCCACTGTCTCAGAGAACTAGGTTCTGCAGTGTATAGGAGGGTAGATTTAAATTGAACTTTAGAAGGAACTTCTTGACAGTGAAAGACATTCATTCAGTAATGGAACCAATTGCCTTTTCTGGATGTCTTTAAAAAGAGGCTGGCAGCTTTAGCTAGATATCCTCCACTGAGTGAAGAATAGGACCTGCTGGCCCATAAGGCCCCTTTCACTTCTATGAATCTATGACCACATTCACACATACTGTGAAGTCTGTGTTCATAAACTACATGATAAACAAGACCTGCATATCCATACACACAATTCATTTAATTCCACTTTGTTCCCTTCTCATAGCTTCTGAACAGCATAGGAAGCGAAGAGCTGCACAGAATGTCTAAAATTGAGGATAGTGACTAAATACACCTAAGCTAAATTACATGTTTATTTAATGACAAGGGTTGTTGTAAGCAGTTTTTAAAATTAATATTTGATCTAAGGATCCAAAGTCAAGATTAATCTTTAGTCTCCAGTTGTGTCGATGTTGTGTTTTGAATCACTAGCTATTGCTATGAGATCCAGTTACAATCTCTCTCTATATATAAAAAGCTTCTGACCATTTTTACCTGAAGGTTAACAACAAAACTAAACAACTCAGAAACATGAAACTTGACTCCCCGCTGGATTCCGACAATAAAACCACAACTCAAACACACAACCATCCCCCAAAAAAGCTTAACAACACAAAAACACCAACTGCGCCTGCGCGGAACAGGAGCCAGCGCATGAACCTCACACACACCACCCCCCACCATGCAGGAAAAGCACAAAGTACCTCTGACAGATTTCCACCCAGACTCTGTTTAAAAGCCTCTAAGGAAGGAGCTTCTACCACACTCCGAGGCAGAATATTCCATTTCTGAACAGCTCTTACCGTCAGGAAGTTCTTCCTAATCTTCAGGTAGAATCTCCTTACCTGTAATTTGAACCCAGTCCTAATTTCCAGAGAAGCATAAAACAAGCCTGCTTCCTCTTCCTTATGACATCCTTTCACATATTTATACATGGCTATCATGTCTCCACTCAACCTTTTCTTCTGCAGGCTAAACATACCTAGCTCTTTAAGATTCTTCTCATAGGGCATGGTGTTCAGACCTTTGATCATTTTAGTTGCCCTCCTCTGAACACCTCTCAGTTTGTCAATTATCTCTTTTAAATTGTGGTGCCCAGAACTGGACACAGTATTCTAGGTGAGGTCTAACCAAAACAGAATAGAGAGGCACCATGACTTCCCTCGATCTAGACCAGGTGTCCCCAAACTAAGGCCCGTGGGCCGGATGCGGCCCTACAAGGTCATTTACCTGGCCCCCACCCTCAGTTTTATAATATTTTTATATCATTTTTAATAATAGAATATATTATAAGTAAAAGGTAAAGGTTTCCCCTGATGTTAAGTCCAGTCATGTCTGACTCTGGGGGTTGGTGCTCATCTCAATTTTTAAGCCGAAGAGCCGGCGTTGTCCGTAGACACCTCCAAGGTCATGTGGACATTGGCATGACTGCATGGAGCACCGTTACTTTCCCGCCAGAGCAGTACCTATTGATCTACTCACATTGGCATGTTTTCGAACTGCTAGGTTGGCAGGAGCTGGAGCTAACAGCGGGCGCTCACTCCGCTCCCGGGATTTGAACCTGGGATCAAATCCCGGGAGACTGCGCAGGCCCGGGCTGTGGCGCAGGCGGGAGAGCAAGCCAGCTGCAATTAACTGCAATGAATCACTCTGACCAGGAGGTCATGAGTTCGAGGCCCCTCGGAGCCTATGTTTGTTTGTCTTTGTTCTATGTTAAAAGGCATTGAATGTTTGCCTATATGTGTAATGTGATCCGCCCTGAGTCCCCTTCGGGGTGAGAAGGGCGGAATATAAATGCTGTAAATAAATGCTGTAAATAAATAAATCTTTCGGTCTGCAAGTTCAGCAGCTCAGTGCTTTAACACACTTCGCCACCAGGGCCCCATAATATATTGTATGTACATATAATATTGATAATAATATTATAATGTTATACAATATAATAATAATAATACGGTATAATAATATTAATTATATGTTATCTGTTACATATAATATTACAGTATAGTGTTATAATTCAATATAGTAATATGTAATGCAAATATTATGCTATGCTAATAATATAATATATTGTATGTACATACAGCTGCTCTGAGTCCCCTTCGGGGTGAGAAGGGCGGGATATAAATGTAATAAATAAATGTAGTAAATGAATAAATAAATAAATAATTTGAGACTTAGGCTCGCCCAATGTCTGAAATGACTTGAAGGCACACAACAACAACAATCCTAATTCACTTGACTATCTCATTGGCCAGAAGCAGGCCCACACTTCCCATTGAAATCCTGATAGGTTTATGCTGGTTACAATTGTTTTCATTTTTAAATATTGTATTGTTCTTTCATTATTGTTGTTGTTTTGCACTATAAATAAGACATGTGCACTGTGCATAGGAATTCATTCGTTTTTGTTTTTTTCTCCAAATGATAATTTGGCCCCTCCACAGTCTGAAGGATTGTGGACCGGCCCTCTGCTTCAAAAGTTTGAGGACCCCTGATCTAGACACTATACTCCTTTTGATGCAGCCTAAAATCCCATTGTTAAACTGCTGGATCACACTGTTGACTCATGTTCAACTTGTTGTTCACGCAGACTCTAAAATCTTTTTCACATGTACTGTTGTCGAGCCAGGCATCACCCATCCTGTATCTTTGAATTTCATTTTTTTTTTGGCCTAAAGTGTAGTATCTTACATTTGGCCTTGATGAAATTCATGTTATTAGTTTTGGCCCAAGATAATGAAACTGAATCACAAAATATTATTTCAGCACCTCCAGCTAGATATAAAAGACAGTCAGAATTCTATTGATTATAAATGGGAAGGGACTCTTGTGTTAAAAGACTTCTTTTACTGGAAGTTGCCCTTTCTATTAGCCAACAATTGCCTTAAAACTTAAAAGAAAGACTGTCAAAATCTGCAGGATAGGCTCATGACAATATAATACTGTCCATTAAGACATTACAGAAGAGGAAAGGTACAATTAATCTGTTTTCAAAGTACTATGATGCCTGTAGATTATGTAATACTTGGGATGGAATTATCAAAATTAATGTAAAATCATGCATGTAAAATCATTTTTCAGTTAGTTCATATATTCTAGTGTGTTGAATATCACACTGGGGAAAATATGTCTTGGAAAGTTCTGGAAGGCACCACGGCAAAGTTATTATTGTGCTAAAGCTTTCTTTGAAAACCATATGGTCCCAAAATTTCCTAAGTTCAAGCTCTGCTCTCAAGAAACCAGCTGATCTGTCTGTAACTAAAAATAAATGAAATAAATGAAAATAGTTTATTTGGTCTGACTTCATATAAGGTAGCTTCTTATGCTCTTGTGACATATCTATCATATGAACAACTAGAGTAGTTATTCTTTCAACGAACGTCATCCTTGCAACCAGCTTTATTCCATAGGCATGGATCCAAGGCCTTCTTAAGCAGCACCCATGCATCCCCAACCTAATGGGGAAACCATTAAAATAGCCATCAAAAGAAGAATGGGAAACATCGTTCCAAAAAATAGTCCATAATTATAGCCAAGGGGCCACAATTTACTGTAGCGGTATGGGCCTTTTCAGATCCCACCATCTCAGATCTTACAAAGCTTGCCTTGAACATGCTTTCACATTTAGTTTGATGTTTTGTGGTCTTATATGTTTTGATTACATGTATCGTCAGTCTGCTTTGTATTATCTTGTGGTTTCCCCCAAGTTACACTCTCTAAATAATCTAAATAATCTAGATGATTTATTTTGAAGCTGTATTGTTTAGTTTTGTGATTTGTTATTTCTCCTTTCATCTGTATGTGTATATGTACAGACACATACTTTGAATGGTAAGTCTCTGGCAGGGCTGGAATCATTGGTTTTGCTTGTTTTATTTTAAAGCCCAATACACATTGATGGCACCTAATAAATAAATAAATAAATAATGATTATTATGATGCTGGAGCCCCGGTGGCAAAGTGCGTTAAAGCACTGAGCTGGAAACTGAAAGGTCCCAAGTCCAAACCCCAGGAGCGGCGTGAGCAGCCGCTGTTAGCTCCAACTCCTGCCAACCTAGCAGTTCGAAAACATGCCAATGTGAGTAAATCAATAGGTACCGCTCCGGTGGGAAGGTAACGGTGCTCCATGCAGTCATGCCGGCCACATGACCTTGGAGGTGTCTACGGACAATGCCGGCTCTTCGGCTTAGAAATGGAGATGAGCACAAACCCCCAGAGTCGGTCACGACTGGACTTAACGTCAGGGGAAACCTTTAGCTTTTTATTATGATGATACCAGCATAGTACATATAAAAAAACTCGGATGCTGGCCCAGTTCTTTCACGTGTTAACACATTTTATACACAGTACGGGTTTACTTTACAAGAGGACAACTGAATTGCTGAACTGGCCCTGTAAACCGAGACTGGTCACTAGGGACCTGCAAGCATAGATTGGAGTTTCTTACTGCATCAGCTACATAGCTGCTGTGGGGAAAGGTTGTTTATGCAACATATGCCAGTTTGCCATGCTCTGCGATGAAAAAAGAACCCACGGCACGTTGGCAGACACTTATAGAATCATAGAACAGTAGAGTTGGAAGAGACCTCATGGGCCATCCAGTCCAATCCCCTGCCAAGAAGCAGGAAATCACATTCAAAGCACCTCCGACTGATGGCCATCCAGCCTCTGCTTAAAAGCCTCCAAAGAAGGAGCCTCCACCACAGTCCGGGGGAGAGAGTTCCACTGCCGAACAGCTCTCACAGTGAGGAAGTTCTTCCTGATGTTCAGGTGGAATCTCCTTTCCTGTAGTTTGAAGCCATTGTTCCGCGTCCTAGTCTGCAGGGCAGCAGAAAACAAGTTTGCTCCCTCCTCCCTGTGACTTCCCCTCACATATTTGTGCATGCCCAGTTCTTTAAGCCGCTCCTCATAGGGCTTGTTTTCCCGACCTTTGATCATTTTAGTTGCCCTCCTCTGGACACATTCCAGCTTGTCAACATCTCCCTTCAACTGTGGTGCCCAGAATTGGACACAGTATTCTAGGTGTGGTCTGACCAAAGCAGAATAGAGGGGTAGCATGACTTCCCTGGATCTAGACACTATACTCCTATTGATGCAGGCCAAGGTACACAACTTCTGCCATCCACCCGAATCTTTCTACCACAAGTGGATGCATGAGAACTTAGAACCATACACACACTGAACAGGTCTAACTAACTTTCATCACAATGATACTGCACTATCTCAAAAAGCTGCTGGCAATCTTCATTTCCATTTAAAATTCCTCACTGCTCACTTCCCCCACCCCAACTCTAAAGAATCCGACATATTTAGGGGATTAAGCTTTACTGGAATAAATTATTTCCTCCCAAGCCTGCTTGCCTGACCCTGCTTTAGAAGAACTGGAGTTGGGGGAGGACAGGGGAGGACAATGCAACAGAAGGATATAAACAGATAAACAAAACAGGGAAAGGGAATACTGTATACAATATAACATGCATTGAAAAAACTCATAACTATGAGAAGCCAACTGAAGACAGGCCTAGTTTATGCTGGGTTGTCAGGGGCTTAGTGAAAGAAGTGGAATGGTAACACATTAGTAACATCCTCCTTCTCCTCCTCGCCACCAACAAATAGGGGGCAGGTTTCGCCCTCTTCCTGTGCTGGATAGATAGGAATTAGCTGCTGTGCTACTTGATCCTAGAGAGATCTGGCTCTAGAAACTGATAGGGTAGAGGCTGTTTTCTCAGTCCTGCAGAAAAGCAGCTTTACTGCTATTTTTCCAGTTGAGTTGACACCCCTGACTGCCTGCCTCCCCACAACCCATATGTTTGATTCTTAAGCCTTTGCTAAAGTGGTACAAGCCCAAGGGACCCGGGTAGGGGGAAGGAAAGGAAGGCAGTTCCCCCATTCCTCCATTCCTCGTCTACTTCCTGGAATAATAGCTCCCAATTAACAGAGAACAAAGCACCAGTGACTTACGACATAATGTCAAAATGGGACTCCAGGGAACAACATATAAGGAGCAGAGGCCGAGGGGGTTGGGGGCAGTTCTGCTTTTAGCATTGGCAGGGAGCGAAGATAGAAAATCAGCATCATCTCCTGTCTCCCTTAATACCCACAATTGAGTCTTCTAAACTCTCAGCAGTAAATTGGAAGGAGGACAACATCACTTAGACAATCCAGCAGGGGGTCCCCCATTTTATGGAGAAAATGATTGTGTGTGCGTACACGCATGCATATCTATCTATCTATCCCATCTACCTAGTTATCACAAAACTTGGAATATTAGGTTTGAACATTATTCAATAACCATGAGACATTGGGAAATTAATTAATTAACAGCAAGTCTAATTGACATTTTTATGGCAAGTTATCATGACTTAACTCACTATACAAAATAGACTTTGCAAAATAGGCAGGGGATTTACAAGAATGGCACAAAGGTTGTTACAGTTTTTATTGTCCTTTTAAAAAGTCTTTCCTCCCTTTATTATAAAACTTTTTTTCCCCTTCAACTGGAATTTACCCCCAAATAATATATTATAATATGATTGTTGCCCGCTATGGTGAGATTTCAGCATGTCTTTAAACCAAGGATTCTCAAACGTTCTTAGCCACAAAGTCCTATTTGAAGCAAAAATTTCTTGTAGAGCCCCAAAAATGTTTATATATCATATTATATATTTAATATATAATGTATATATATCGGGCATGAGCAAGCTTTTTGACAAATTGTGTTTTAAAATTTGACAGACGGCTGGGCCAGTGGCAGATGGAGAATGTTTGTGAAAAAATTGAAAAAAAACATGACTAAATTCCTATGCACACTACACATATCTTACTTGTAGTGGCAGGGAAGGAAAGAAAGAACAATACAATATTTAAAATGAAGAACAATTTTAACCAGCATAAACTTAACGGTATTTCAGTGGAAGACCCTAGGGACCATCCAATCAAATTCCCTTCGAACATGCAGGATAAGCATCCCCAACAGATGATCATCCAGCCTTTGTAATGATAATAATAATAATAGTAATAGGCTATCCCTAGTGACCATCCAGTCCAACTCCTTTTTGTCATGCAGAAAAAACACAATCAAAGCAACCCCTCAGTGGTGGGAGGAAAATAGGGTTGTAGAAGCAAGAAAGGTGAGGGTGAAAGGATCTGGATGGCAAGGGAGGGGGGGAAGGCTTTTGGGTGCAAGGGAGGTGAGGAAAAAAGGCTTTTGGCAGTGAGGGAGGCAGGGGAAGGGGGAAGAGCAGGAAAGAGGAGGGAAAGCTTAGAGAGGAGGAGGAGAGAAGCACGGAGCCCCTCATTATGCTTCGTGGAGTCCCAAGGGAGCCACTTTGAGAACCGCTGCTTTAAATTATTGGATTGGTATAGGCTGTCCTAAATTATGGGATCTCATCTAACAATCTATTCAACTATGTTTCAGCACTGATCCTTACCTGTTTTTTCCTATCTCTCCTACATTTGCCAACATGTGATCTGTTTACCTTCCCTTTAAAGACCTAGATTATTAAAGTTTAATAAACAGTGATGTTAAAGGTGAATAAAGAATGTATTATTAATTTCAGCTACAGGACATTGATCCACAGCAAGTACAACTATAAGGGACTGATTACAAGGATCAGTAACTGAATCAGAGATGTTATTAATGTATCTAGTGCATGTGCAGAAATCTTTTTCCACACTACTGTCACTGAATGCTCTCTACCTCCCCAAATCTATTCAAGAAGTTTAATATGCAAAGATCAGAGGCAGATAATGTATTCTGTACATTTAAATCAACGGGATTTACTCCTGAGAAGATAGGAAAGCCTGCACTCTTGGCCCCAGACTCCAGCCTCACCAATGTCATCAAAGCGTGTGGTTCACTAGAGGAGGGGGTTGGTGGTGAAAAGCATAGTGGGAGGGGTCACACAGAGAGAAACCAAGAGATAAGAAAATGTCAAGTGGGTGAGAAAATCTTGTGGTAATGATCAAAGTGTCCAATATTATATGAGCAATAATAAAACACAGTAATGGATTATAAGGGTGTTTAAAAGAATTTCCTTTTGAGTAGAACTGAGGCATGCCTAAGTTTCATTAAATGAATTATTTGGCTCTAAATTAATAGCTCTGCCCTCTTCAATTTGAAGTATGAATTACCCAATTACAGGTAGGTGGAAAGTGTAGTATGGCAAAAGAGAGAGTAGAAGAGAAGCCAAGAGAAGAAACTGGATGTAGAGGTGATACAATATTACACAATGTATGGAATAGTATACAAAAGGAAACAATATAATAGAGGATGAGAATGAAAGAAAGTTCCAACACAGAGACACAACAGCATAGAATCTAAAAAGGGGTCCCCAAACTAAGGCCCGCAGGCTCCAAGGTCATGTACCCACCACCTGTTTGAGAACCCCTGATCTAAGAGACTGGGGGGAATTACGGCTTTTAGGGTCAAGGCTGCTTCACACCTAAACAAACCAATCTGTCCTCTTTTCCATCACCTGACTCCTTTTTCATTTCTTACATTCTTGTCTAATTTATTTCCAATCTCATTTCTTCTATTATTTCCCAATCATTCTGCTGCTGCTTAGCAATTGAGCCATGCAATGTCTTCCCACCAAATCTAATCCTCCTCCTGAGGCCTTCCTATCAAAGGAAGAACCACCCACCCTAATGAGTCTTAACATTCTAAAATTAATCAATCAATCATAGAAAAGGTTTAATAGCCATTTAAACCATGTTGGTAGAAAAAACCAAGGTGTTAATAACGTATCAAACGAACAAACAAGTGATTTCCATTCTGTGATCTACCTCAGAGGGCACACATTTTAACACATCTGATAATGAGACCAGATGTTACACAGAATGAAGCATATGTTCAAATGCACCATTTCCTGGGTTGAATACAACCACCAATCATCACACTGATTTGAATAATAATATAATCAAAAGTGCATGGAACAGTGTGACAACAACAATCTGAAATGCAATTTTAAGGTTTATCCATTTGGATTTTTAAAAATTGCATCAAATGGTTTCTGCAATATTTTCTGACCCATACTCCAATGTGCATGTGAGTGGAAATGAGAGGTATTCAACATCCATAGGCAGAAGATGTGTTCGCTTGAAACAGAATATGACTCATTATCAGACTCCCTTTATAGGAATAAATATAACCAACTTGATTTCTATATCCTAAAAATATCTCCACAATTATTTCCAGCTGAAAAAACAATAATGTCGTGAACTCCACAAAATTATGAAATCAAAATGTAAACCCTGAAGGAAAACAGCTGTTTTTAATTCTCTGCAGAAAGAGCTAGCACTAATGATATAGTTTCTTAATCATCAGTAAAGACAATGTCACCCAATGCAGGCATTTCTTTGTGCCCATCACTCTACAAATAAGCAGAGCATGTCTTTCTGATGCTGCAGTTTCCCACCCGTGGTACACTATTTGTTGCTTTTCTTATATCCTCCCCTCTCAATGGGGAGGGGAATGACTTATTCTCTAGAATAATGCTGACTTCTATTAATGGAACTGTGAAAAAACTACCTTCTGTTATATTTCATCCACTGCGGATATGATTGCCACACTATAATCAGGCAGGGCTTCCTTAATGTAATGCAAAAATGTCTCAATTTCAAAAGATATGTCTTAGCATCATATCACCACCAAACCTTTATGCCATATTCTTCTAGTTCATTTTGCATGTAATGTGAAAATGGAAATTCACCTCTAAATTCAATCAGTGGTTCATTAAACATTAAGTCTACCACATTTAAAGTTGCACCCACAATTCCACAGCATTGAGACATGTCAGTAAATGTGTAGTTAAAGGTAAAGGTTTTCCCCGACTTTAAGTCTAGCCGTGTCCGACTCTGGGGGTTTATGCTGATCTCCATTTCTAAGCTGAAGAGCCGGTGTTGTCCGTAGGTCATGTGGCCGGCATGACTGCATGGAGTGCTGTTATCTTCTCGCTGGAATGGTAGCTATTGATCTACTCACATTTGCATATTTTTGAACTGGTAATTTGGCAGAAGCTGAGGCTAACAGCGGGAGCTGACCCTGCTCTGTGGATTCAAATTGCCAACCTTTCAGTCAGCAAGTTCAGCAGCTCAGCAGTTTAGCCCACTGCACCACCAGGGGCTCCATAGTTAAAGTGTATGTACATATTAATTCTACAGTGTATATACAGTCTCAGTATTAGGCTCAAAAAGATTCCAATGGATTTAGGAAGGCCCTCAAATAGCCTGGTCCAAATTGTTTAAAACTCTGTAACTGTACTTTAATGTGAACCTGGCTTACAAATGATACAGCCCTTTCCTGGAGTGCTTGCTTTAAACTCAATCTGATCTACAAGTGGTAGTAATGTAGAAAGGAATCCTGTAGTTTCTTTGAGCCTGAGAAAAATAAATATCTAGCATCAGTCTTCATAGACTCCACTTAATCAGATAACAGCTTCACCCTACAGGAGAAATATGGGGCACCCCCATAGACAAGCTGTAACATCCGAATCAGCATCAAATCCATTTGATTTTTCAGACATTAATTTAGCAGTACTGGTACCTTATCTGCCACAGCTAAAACATGTAAGATAGCTAAGATATCCTAATGTTAAGTTCTCTTTAGTTTAAAACAGGACAACTCTTGCTTCTGAGAAGTACTGCCCCTTGACTGACGAGGTGAAAAGGTTGGCCTCATGTATAAGTAAAGGACAAAAGGAACGAGTAGAGTGAATCAGTGCTTCTTTTAGGTTTTCCTATTGGTTTAGAACTTAGAAAATAAAAATATACAAGAAGCTATAAGAACACATCTCCCAAGTCCTAGGTGTCAGGGTAAGCAGCAACCCATTCATCACCTATTATTCAGTTTAATTCCTGTAATAATTATAGAATCAAGAACTGATTTCATAACCAAAATACCATGATACTATTGATCACATTAAAATGCATTCCATCCAACGAAAGACTTCATTGTGAAAAGTAACTAATAGGCATGTCAGTAACATATAGGAGTGACCATTAACTAAGAAGCAGCTCCTTAATCCAGCTATCATTTAATATGTGATAAATCTGCCCACTTCGAGGAGCACTTGATGATCATGCCCTGCAATTCGGTTTAGTCGGTGCAAACTCTGAGCTCCTTCTCTCTGATGTTACTGCAACCTCCTACCACCAGTCTTCTTCACTTTGGTATTTTCTCCCCCAGGTAATGATGCTGAAGGAGAAGGAAAGCATCAAAGGGAAGAAGACTGGTTGAAGGAGGCTGCAATGATAGTATAGGTGAGGAGCTCAAACGTGTTGAGAGGTAGTAATTATGGGTTTGATAAACTGGGGCAAAGTTGCTGAATGACACCACTAGCCCAAATTGCTGAAACAGTCACCTCATCCTCTCTGCACTCCAGGAGTTTCTTCTTCAGATTTTTTTTTAGATGAGTTATGCTGGAAAGGAAGCTTCTCAGTAATGGTACCTCAGCTATGGAACATATTCTCTAAAATGGCTTGCCTTTCCAGCACCAATGGAAAACATTATCATTCAACCAGGAATTTAATTTGCTGTAAATTTTTTTCATTGTGTCAGATTTCATCATACAGTGGACTGTAAGAAGCTACAAAAATCTACTTGAATGAAGCATGCTATATAATTTCTTCTAAAGAAATATCTAATGTAATACTTAAAGTACTATTCGGTCAACCCTTGAAAATGAATCCCAACATTATAGCTGGTGATTTTCCAGGACAGAAAATGTCTTCATTACACAGATGATGAAACTATTCTGGGATGAACTTGACTACTTGCACCATTCTGCCAAAGAGATTTTCCTCCCCAAAATCAGAAACTCGCTTTCTATAACTTAGGAACCACTTAATATTCTGTGAAATCTCCAAGCAATTCATATTGGAAAATAATCAAATGTGGTATAGTATAAAATAAAAATAGTAACATTTCAGATGTGTGGCTGGGTGCATTACACAATGACTTTCTTTCTTTCAATATAATTTTTACTGATAAGACAATACATATGGAGGGGTACAGGAATAGATATAGAGTAGGTACTCTTTTTTACTGCTTTTATTATTGGCTTCTTCGATAAAATCATAATCATAGAATAATAGAGTTGGAAGAGACCTCATGGGCCATCCAGTCTAACCCCCTGCCAAGAAGCAGGAAATCGCATTCAAAGCATCCCTGACAGATGGCCATACAGCCTCTGCTTAAAAGCCTCCAAAGAAGGAGCCTCTACCACACTCTGGGGCAGAGTTTCACTGCCAAACAGCTCTCACAGTGAGAAAGTTCTTCCTAGTGTTCGGGTGAAATCTCCTTTCCTGTAGTTTTTTTAAAATAGTTTTTATCATGCAATTTATAAGCAACTTGTATATTTCTTATTACAAACAAGAGTCAGTAGTCCTTTCTCAGTAAAATAAAAACACATCATAGATAACCCAACCAGCAATACCAGAATAGTGTGTGAAAAAACCCAAATAAAATAACACAAAACAGAACAAAACATACGTAAGAAGAAAAAGAAAACTAAAGAAAAAAGATTGGTTTAAATTGACAGTTGCTGTATTATCCCTGTAACTTCCAGGGAAACCTCTTGGGAAAATATTACAAAACAATGGTAGTTAAACCTTTTTAACTAAAAATCTAAAACATATGAATAAAGGGAAAAATAAAGAGGATCATATTCAGAGCTCTGGAAGTTACTTTCCTGTAGTTTGGCAAACTGCAGGAGCACATGGTCAATTGCCCCTAAGAATCCGACCACTTCGACCGCATTGATCAGGTCTTCCACATTTGTTAAGATGAGATCAAGAGTAGCTGATCCCCTTGTTGCCTCTTCTACCTTCTGGACCATAAAATTGTCTGCAAGGCAAGCGAGGAATTTGTTGGACTTTTTACTCTTGGCCGAGTTTGTTTTCCAGCAGATATCGGGATAGTTTAAATTGCCCACGTTTACTATTTCTCTTCTTTGTGCCTGTTTGGTCAACTGTTTACAGAAGGTTTTGACAAGTCTTTCATCATCATCTAATACAAAAAGGTTACTATTATGTTAATAACCCCCCGTTCTTATCTGGTCTATACCCACTTTTCTATTCCTTTGTTTTAGACTACAGTATGTAGAAACATAGAAGATACGAACGTTAAGAAATAGAAAACAAAAAGCACTATCTAATACTTCCTGCCCTAACATAGCTGCCTTCTTCATAATCAAAATATCTATTTTTTTGCCTTGCATCTTCTTATTTCTGGTAGATTAACTTTTCAGGATCACTTGAATATCATTGGGGATCTTGCTATTCTTGTTGCTAACTCTCCTTTTTTCTTCTCTTGTTAACTTTACATCTTTGTAATAGTGATTATCTTTTATTATCATGTAAATCCCAATGTTTTATTTTCTTCTCTTCTTTTAAAAAGTCAATAAAATGCTGTCACTCTTCTTCAGTTAGTAGCTACATGATGCTACTAATTTGTACCCAAAACCAGATTATTACAGTATTGGATTTCTTCAAATTTGGGGGGGGGGTGTTCTTCTTCAAATTTGATCTATTTAACCATTTCTGCCAGATCCATCATTTTTGTAATCCATAAATCTTGAGTGAGAATTTCTTCTTGTTTCCAGTAATCACAAATAATGAAAAGCTTTTATCCTCTTGTTTAGTGAATTTAGTCCATTTAAATAAAATATTTAAATAAAGTATCTTTAGGATCCTCATTATTGTGATAGTAAATGATCATCCAATTCTTTTTCATCACGTGGAGTGGCCTGTTGCTGTTTTTCAATATCTTTCTTAACCAGAATCTATTGAGGCTGCTATCTCTTCTTGCCTTCTTGAATGTTCTCTTTCTCCTTGGTCTTCTGATCTTTCTTCTGAATCTAGGTATTTTTACAATTTCTCATAAAAACCCAGGGCCTTCATGACTGATGTTAACCAATGCCTTTGTCCTTTGTAAGGTACCATCACTTTTTCTCGGTTTTCCCATCTGAATCTGTAGACTTTCTTCTTAAGCTTATCTATCAGGAAAAAGTAATATCTTCTTTTCTTTATTGTCTGAGGTGGAAGTTCTCTTAATACTGCAATCCTGGTATTTCCTATTTCAATCAGATCTTTGACATGAGTTTGCAAAACTTGGCCTTGTACTTTCTTTCTTGTAAACAACACAATCACATCTCTTGGAAGTTTATTCCTTCTTGCATGTTGAGATTGGACCATAAAGGTCCTGTCAATTTAGTCTTGACCACTCTGGTCTAACAATAATAATAATAATAATAATAAAACTTTATTTATACCCTGCCACCATCTCCCCAGCGGGGACTCCAGTCACAACTTCTGTTATTGCCATATCAGGTTCCTATACAGATTCCTCTCAACCTTAAAGAGGTTTGCATTATAATCTTTGGAGTAGAGCCGAGTCTCTTTGGGGATCAATTGGTATCTTTTTTGTGTCTCTTCAATTATTTTTTATTTTATTTGTTTTTGCTGTTCCTGTTGCTTCAAAATACCACTCATTATGTCTGCCATTTGTTGCATATCTTCCTTCATTTCTTGTTGACCATTATTTAAATATTCCTAATACACTGATTAATCTTTATTTCCAAATTTTTCATTCCATCTGTAATAGTTCTTAATTGAGTCAAGATTTCCCTCACTGGATCTTCTTTTTGTGAAAGAAGCTTATTTCTGATCTTTCTGATTTTTGAATATTAGTCTTGTTCACATTGCACTTATTTCTGTAATCAAGATGTCTTTTAAAAAAAAAAAAAGGCATCTAATTTTCAAAGATTTGTTGTAGTGCCTCATTCGACCCCTTTCACTTTTAGTGCACTGTTGTTTACAGCTCTTTCGTTGTTTTCCCGTTTTCTGTATTTCATGCAGTTTTTCAAACCCTATGGTTTTCTCTATAATTTTCTCTATGATTTTATCTCTATGGTTCATCTTTATCGTTACTTACTATCTTATTTCCTGTTTGGAATCAGTCCAGAGGCTACATGTGGTCATAGAATGTTATGGCTATCGAGTTCTTAGGCATAGTAAACAGTGTCCATGAAGCTTACGACAGATTTAATGGAATATTTAGGTTAATTTTTTAAAACCGTATATAAAGGGAGTATTTTAAGAAGGGAATCAAAACTGCTTCTGTCTGCATATGCTTGCATGACAATGTTGCTGGGGTACAAAATGCCTCCCCCTTCTCTCTCCCCTTCTCCTGTTTCAGTGGGGAAGGTGAGATCCTTCAGTTTTTATGGGTTTGCATCTGTCCTTTTTTTTTCTGAAAAAGTATTTCTCAACTCCATATGGTTGATAAACTCCCAAGGACATCCCAGTGTTCAGCCAGTTTACTAAGACACTGCTTACAGCTCCATTTTCTTCACCGGAAGTCACAATGACATTCTTATAAACACCCTTACATCTCTTTAAGAGATGTTAAAACATACTGTGAGCCGAAGTAGTGCTGTAGTAGGAGCAGCCACCAGATTGAGCCTCCTCCTCTCCCCATGGCACCTGAACTTGTATCACTTAATTTTAGTAGCCAAAGTGGCACACTCTTATACTTTTTTTTCCAGTTCTTTTCTCTTCTTCTTCGTCTTCCTGAACAACCACCCTTGTGATCCTTGTAGATTTGTTGCTTTGTGTATATCCCTGTTTTGCATTCCAGGTATTCGCACTAACACAAGCCATGTTCTCAGCATCCTCCAACTGGGATAACATTAGAACATACTGGAAAGGTGAGGAAAAATTATTTTCACCGGGACATGGCTTCTACAGGGAGGATTAACTCTTTCTCTCACGCACAACAGGGGCACTACATGGCAGGAGGTGAGAATAGATTAACTATGGGGTTCCTTCCATCTCTATGATTCTATCAACAGAGTCCTGATTCCAATAATTCCTTCATTAGCAGTTATCTGTCATTTTTATAAGTCATATATGTATGAGCTTTCAAGTTGCCTGCTGACGTAAGGCAACCCCATGAATATCACAAAATTTTCTTAGGTAAGGAATACTCAGATGTAGTTTGGCCAGTTCTTTCCTCTGAAAAGTACCCCGCAGCACCTGGTATTCGTTGGCATTCTCCCATTCAAGTACAGATTAGAGGGGATCCTGCTTAGCTTCCAAGAAAGACGTCTTTAGGGGGATCAGCATATGCCTTCAAATTACCTGTTGACTTGTGAATTTCATAGGGTTTTTAAAGGCAAGAAATACTAAGAGGTGGTTTTATTTATTTATTTATTTACTTTATTTATACCCCGCTCTTCTCACTCTGAAGGGGACTCAAGAGCGGCTTACAAGTAGGCAACAATTTGATGCCACATATACAAACATAGAATAAAAATAGAAGCATGTACATTTAAAACATCAAAACATTAAAACCAATTAATATTTGCCAATTATTGCCAGTTCCTTCCTCTGAAATATAACTTACAGTACCTAATATTTGTCGACAGTTTTATTAGAGTATTTAGGTTTATTCCAATGTGAAATTACACATTTAACTCCACAGTTTAGTCCTTAGGGACCACCTTGGGGAGAGAATTTGCTAGTACCTCAGGAGTTTCTAACAGCAGGTTTGCTGAAAAGAGAAAATTGATATCCTAATATTATCAAGAAACCTGATTATCTTCAGCCATGATTACTTATGAGGAAGACTCACTGAACTCAATGAGTCCTAATTATGTGTAGACACATACAGGGTTGTGTCGTCAATCAGCATGCTTTTTTTATTCACTAAACTACAGAATTCATCAGCTTTCCTATATTCAATGGTATAGTTCCTTTCCTTTAAGCGGTTTATCTCAGATACGTGCTGTAGATCAGAGCCCCTTGCCAACAGCAATGCCAACTGTCACACAAATTAAGTCCACTTAAGCTCTCTGCATCTGTGACAAGAGAGAAGCCTTTTATCAAGCACAGGGCCAAAGGTAGGGTCAGCTGGGCTTACATGGTTTGTTCTATTTATATATCAAGACCCTCTGAAGTACATCTAACCACTATTATCCTATGAGACAGGTCATTGACAAATATCCAGAATGAAAAGCCACATCAGTTGTGATTTTCATTATTACCTGCCTTAGGATCAAACTAGACAGTATATAGACAGATGTCTGTAGCTTTCTCTGTTCCCCTTACCTCTTTTTTAAATACTGAAAAACATTTTTCAGGGGATTAGATATTTGACTGCAGGAGGAACCACACCATTTTTCTAGACAACCCCTTCACCCAATTGCTTTTAATCAAGAAATAAAATAATGACAGGTTTGGAAAAAAAAGTTAATTATTGCCTTCATTATGCCATGCCACCAATAAAATCTGCAGTTTGAAAAACTGAATTTCCAGAAACAATGGAATGACGAGAAGGAAGACTGTGCTGTGAGTAAGTTATAGGAACTGCCTGTAATGTCTGAATGTGTGTAAGCTGGCGAAGGATCAGGCCCTTTGCCAACCTCATGCAATTCCCATGGAAACTGTGAGAGGCCGACTAAGGGGTGGGGTTTCCCCTTTGCTGAGCAGCTGTGGATGTCTAGTGGATACATTATTTCCCTATGAGACCTTGGAAGACCATACCTGCTCCCAGAAAACAAAAGTTTTCCCCCAGATGCTTCTAGGAGTTTTGGGCGCATTTTCACCATGCTTTCAATTTTTAAAAAGGACTGTCTTGGGCCTAAATTAGAAGTCTGAGCAATGTACACTAAAGTTCCTAGTAGATATTTTGGAGCACCTGAGGACAAAAAAAGAACATTTTTGTTGAAACGTTTTGTGGACTCCCTGAATTAATTTAGAATGATATGTCTTTTTAAAAAGTGAAAGCATGATGAAAATGCTCCCACACCTCCTAGAAGCATTTGGGAGCGAAACATTTTGTTCTGTGGAAGATGGTATGGTCCTTCGAGGTCTTATAATGTATCTACTAGCCATCCACAGTTGATTTAAGGTAGTAATCAATTCTTCCTCCTCTGGTCTCCAGAGTTCTAGTCCAATGCTTAAACCACTATGCCACACTGATTTTCCTAACACCCAGGATGAAATCTAGGCTCAGGAGTGAGAAAGAGATTGAATGAAAAAGATCCCTCATATGACTCTGTTAACAAGGGCTATGAGGATTACTTATGGCAGCCAAGCACTTCAGGCTCTATCATTTCTTCAGAAAGATCATGGAGCAAAATATGACCAGGATTTCAAAAGGAGCCCAGAATTTATCAGGACTGGGTTCCCCCATAGGCAATGACCCACTTAATGACTTCTTGTTGCTATGACATTATTGACTGACAGAACTGAAATGGTGAGAAGTTCAAGGAAAGGCACCATAAAATTCAGGACATAAAACCCTTTGGGAAAGGCCTAAATTCACTCACAAATGGAGGTGAAAATGATTGAATGAATTCATTTTATGAAGCTTTGTATTCTGCAGTTTACTGCTGTTACTTACAAAACTAGGATACCTCCTAGCAATAATCCAGATGGATCATTTTATGATAGAGCAAAATACTGTGTGTCTCTGTACTCATACAGTTGTGCCATACGGCATTCTGCACACATTTCTAGTTTTATGACTAGATCAAATATTCTGCTGCCCAAGAAAGAGTGGCAAACAGTAGCGTCCCCCTAAGGTTCAAGCTGCTTATTATTCAAACCCAGTCAATTTATTTCAGCCTGAAAAACCTACAAGTGCCCATGCCTGTAAATACAAAAACAACAGTAACAAATTTGACAACATTTTGCTTCATTTTTGTTACATCTAAAATCGTCTGTTAAAAGTAGCTGCATCACTTTACCTAGTGGAAGAGCCAGATTACTTTACCCTTGTTTATCTTATTACAGAAGAATGATTTTTCATGTTGTAAAAGACAGAAGGTAAAAGGGCAATGTTAATCATTGTCATTTATTACAAACAGCAACAGTTAAACATACTGAATATATAAACATAAAATTTGATTTTAAAAAGTATGATTCACTCTAGTAATGTATCTTCTAGCAATATGGTTTGTTCAATGTCATTTTGGAGTTTTCTTCTCTAACATACCATTATGAATTTAGAAACTGCTATACATTAACCTGTAGCTTTTATCAATAACTCTAAATTCAGCTTCTCTATAAAATTCAGTAAAACAATAGCACAGTCACTTCTGTCCCTGAATATATTGGCCATTTCTGGTAGAAACAACACAAATTACAGATTCCATCTTCATTTCAATTTCCATCTCCATTTCCTGTGGAGATGAAATTATTATAATTTGATTGAGTGAAAATTCCATAAATATCTGGATGGGTATTAACGTTTCTTTTTTAAAAAATAACATTTTTTAAAAGAGTTTTAGGCAGTCTGCATTCTTTAAAATGCAAGAATCACACAACTAACATGCCTCCCAATTGCAAATGTTGTACCACTGAATGGGATGTACAAGCTATTCTGACCATCTTGTCACAAACGATTGCAGTCTTTTTCATTTTGGTACTATCTAAGATGTGCTGGTAAATACCACAATTCCCAGCCCAATGCTGTTGCTGCCTGGGGATGATGGCAAATACCTCCCCCTCCCGCAAACCCCCATTTTGCAATTAAACTGTTTCATGCGCTGATAGACACAACATTACAACCAATAATGGCTGCAATGTTCTCTATGGCAAGAGAGGTTAATTTATTCTTAAACCCTTGGCTGTAACAATAGAATGTTAGCATGCTCTTTTCAAAATCAAAAACCAGATTCTGTAGTCAAAAAACCCTCAGTGAAAAGGAAAATAAAAGGCTCAGAAACCTATAAAATCAACCAGCAAGGAAATTAAATAATAAAAAGAGCAGCAATAGAAAGGGAAGCAATTTATATTGGACACATCTTCCATTTTGCTGCCACCCTCGCAGCAGTGGCACTCTCCCTGAATGCAAAAGCAGGAGAAGCTGGATTCAAAAGATGGAGAAAGAAGACAAGGAATTCTATAGAACTCTAGTCAAGCCAGCATTTACTATTTCATCTTCTGCAAGTCCATCAGAAGACTGTAGTATTGCAGTGCTACATAAGGATATGGCAAAAGGAGACTTTTCACATTCACAAAACAGAACCAGTTTACTTCTAACTGGAAGTGTTATGTGCAAAAGGGAAGACAAGTAAATCCCTTTTCTTTTCAGATCTAACAGAAGAATGTTTAAAAAATCAGATTCTTCATACTTACTGAGAAAGAGAGGAGAGAGAAACACAGCTGGGGAAGGAGGATGGAAAGATGACATCTTCTTGCTAATAAACTGCTCACGTCTCTAAAAATAAAAGGCATCTCTTCAGAGAATGTGACTTTTAAAAGTCAGTTACTAGCTCCTTTATCATTACTGGGGTACAACAATGTGTTTCGAGTACTTTAATATTTTTCCTGTTAGACAAGTCTCAAAAACCTCACTCTCTAGAATGAATTGGTAGAGACAAATTCACCAGTCACAAGGTCAAGGAAGACCTTTATCAAGGTGTTCCTAGGAGACAGAAAGAAGGAGAAAAACGTACCCACTAGTTTTCCTTGCAGAGTTCAGCTGCTTAGATGTATTAGAGTGCTGTCTTTTACACAAAAGAAGGAACAGTTTGCCAGACAGACAAGATATATGAATAGTTAAGATTTATGTAGCCCACAGACCAGACTCCAGTAACAGGGGAAAACAACTACAATAAAGAGTAAAGGAGCATTCTGCCTGGCACTACAAATAACATGTAATCTACAATGCACCCCAAAAATGTCTGTGCCATATTAAGGTTCTGCAACACATATTCTCAGATTTCTCTTGGAGCAAGTACTTTATTAAACTGCAATGCAATAGCCTTGCCCACACTAGTTTCTGATATCATCACAACACACACTTTAGTCAGAACATGTTGGCAAAAGAGGGGCAGAGTGAACATATACCCATCAATGGGGCTAAACTGGTATCACTGTTGGTAAAGGGATTTTCTCCAGAGTCAGACTGGACCACTTATTCAGTTTCTCTTGTCCGTTTTTCACAAGAAAACCGATATGGGGAAT
The DNA here is from genome assembly GCF_035594765.1 of Anolis carolinensis. NCBI lineage: Eukaryota > Metazoa > Chordata > Lepidosauria > Squamata > Anolidae > Anolis > Anolis carolinensis. The sequence continues at coordinate 248,846,899 of NC_085841.1, forward strand.
ACATTATTTCAGACTGCTAACCAACTGTCCCCCCCCCCCCCCAATTTATTTGCACACCAGGGAGAAGAGGCTATTTCTCCCCAATACCTAGTTTTCTGTGTAGAATGAACTTTTCTATATATCAATGTCCTTCCCATATCTGAAGTGGCAGGGATCAGCCTGACCATTCCTTGCTCACAAACAGAGTAACATTTTTTTTAAAAAAATAATGATTTTGGAAGAAAGATATTATTGCAACTGAAGACTAGGGAAAATAATGTTTGTATTACAATTCCCAGAATCCTTTGGCCAATTTAGAGTTATTCTGAGAACTATAATCCAAAAAGGTATAATTAATAAGCTCTCATTCCATTTGCATATTTGGTTTTCTATATATATTTTAAAGTTGAACTGAATACTAGAAGGTAGCATATTTGGTTTCCAGGTGAAGAGGGGAATGGCAAGACAATAAATATCATGAGTAATTAAAAAGTACCAAATATCTTTGAGAAATAGACCTTTCTTATTTCTGTGTCAGGAGGCAATAAGAAATAAACATTCTTCTTCCACAAAACAATCTGACTAATTTGTACTTGGTAATTAACAGGACTGCCTAGAATGGACAAAGAGACTAATCTAAACAAGTAATCTAGCTACTGCAAGAGTCCCTTTGCTCTCCAGCGTTCCCATTATTTTAGTTTATCCCCATGATTCAATTAAAAACTCTATGAGTCCTCTGTTTTGTAGGGAATTTTAAGAATTGTTCATGAGCCAAAATTGAGATGTGCTTTGCTCTTACTTATTTGGAAATTAAATAGAAACAATCTCTTTTCTTCTGTGGAGACCCTTTAGACAGATGATTCAAATGTCCTTTCTGAGTTTATCATAAATGTTAAGCTGTCTTCTTGTACTCCAGATAGATCCTTGTTTGTGACAGTTTTTTTAAAATAAAAAATCAGCTAAAAATTGGTAGCTGTTGGCTGGGCTGCAGATGTTGTCCACTGTCATGCAGAAGGGACACCAGATAATTTCCCAAAACAATGTAGAGGTGGGGAGCAATGCTTAATAAGGTCCCAAAGGCTACAGTGAGGAGCTAGGTATTATTACAATTGATCCAAATAAAAGCTTAGAAAAATTACTTTTTTGGATGCTCATGTCTAGAAACCTCCAGCCAGCAGGGCCACAAGTCACAGCGGTTGTAATACTCTTTGAATTGTGGTCCATAAACAAAAAACTACCAGAGGGACTTCCTGGGGATTTGTTTATTCATTCAGTCATTTCTGACTCTTCGTGATGTCATGGACCAACCCACGGCAGAGCTCCCTGTCAGCCATGGCCACCCCCAGCTCCTTCGAGGTTAAGCCAGTCACTTCAAGGATACCATTCATCCATTTTGCCCTTGGTCAGCCCCTCTTCCTTTTTCCTTCCATTTTCCCCATCATTGTCTTCTCCAAGCTTTCCTGTCTTCTCATTATGTGGCCAAAGTACTACATCTTTGCCTCTAATATCCTTCCCTCCAGTGAGCAGTCAGGCATTATTTCATGGAGTATGGACTGGTTTGCTCTTCTTGGGGTCCAAGGCACTCTGTGGTTCCTCCAGCACCACAGTTTAAAAGCATCTATCTTCCTTCGCTCAGCCTTCCTTATGGTCTAGCTCTCGCGTTACTATTGGGAAAACCATTGCTTTAACTATGTGGACCTTTGTTGCCAGTGTGATGTCTCTATCCTTCACTATTTTATCGAGATTGATCATTGCTCTCCTCCCAAAAAGTAAACGTCTTCTGATTTTCTGGCTGCAGCCTGCGTCTGCAGTAATCTTCGCCCCTAGAAGTACAAAGTCTGTCACTGCTTCCATGTTTTCTCCCTTTATTTGCCAGTTATCAATCGGTTTGGTTGCCATAATCTTGTTTTTTTATGTTTAACTGTGACCCAGCTTTTGCACTTTCTTCTTTCACCTTGGTTATAAGGCTCCTCAGCTCCTTCTCACTTTCAGCCATCAAAGTGGTACCATCTGCATATCTAAGGTTGTTCCTAGAAATACCAGTTTTCTTTAACTTACTTACTTAACTAGGGACCTAGAATCATAGTTAGAAAAGACCACAAGTGCTACCCAGTCCAACCCTCTGCTGTGCAAGAAACATAACCAATACACTCCAGACAGATGGCCACCCAGCCTTGTTTTTAAAATCTCCAAAAAAAAAACACTTTGCCACTCTCCAAGGCACCATATTCCACTGTTCAAGAAGTCTTACCACCATAAAGTTATTTCTTATGGTTAGGTTAATTAATTGTCTTTAGATTTTTCCCTATCTAGAAACATGTTGTCCTGAGGATAACCCGGTTCTTTCAATAGTGGCCAGAAACATAATGCACAACACATATGCCCAACTGTATCACTTGCCAGAGAATTCAGCATCTCACAGTGCAAAATATTGGCTGGGCTGTGCCTCTGAAGCACAGCTTTTGCCCCAAGCTGTGCAGTCACCCAAAAGAAGTGATTCCATGGGTGAGTTCTTCTGTGTGTGAAGAAGCTCCTAAGGTATTTTTTGTACATCTGACAAAAACTTTGCCTTGCAGGTAAATACCACTCAACTGTCATCACTATATGCATGGTTATGACATCTTAGAAAACTTAATGACCATCGTTGTTAGAAAGCAAGGGGAAAATGGGTTGTGTGACCTTTGTCATCCCATATCCTATAGGTCAGCATTATTTAAGACAACTGAGACAATATTAGGCTTGCCAGACGAACAGATGGATGGATGAAAGCCAGCCCAATACATCTTCCTGCTTTCCTCTCCACAGAGGCAAGTGACATTCAAACCCATCTATTACCTCAGATAGCTAAGAAAAATATACAGATTTTCAGTGGCTCTTCCATTTATGTAGAGCATGCAGTGCTTTATCACATTATTTGTAATGTTACACAGAAGCATGTAGATGAAGAACAGTACCATTAAACAGCCAAGCAATATAATGGCCACTAGACTTGCCTTGCAATTGCTACCAAAACTGGGCACAATCAATTTGCTTTTATTGTTGAATGTTTTAAATGAGTTGACCTTTTAATCAGAAAATACATTGTACCCAGCCATGTGTATCTTTTCTCTACTTTCTCTGTCTTTGTTAAAAAAAGAAAGAAACTAAAATCGTCCTCAGAATATGAGTGTTTCAGAGGCAGGCAAAGAGGAAGTGGCAGTACTTAACTCCTTTCCCCAGTCGTTTTTTCACCTCTGAATTGCAAGTCCAGACCACTTTTTATATATGGAAAAATTCATTAAATACATCCTCATGAGATGACAAACCAGTTTGTGTTAAGCAGTTTAGCCAAGAATTACACGGCACACAGGCAAATAAATCATGGTTTGACTCTTGCATCTCTGGTTTATCTCCTGACCTTTTCCCTCCAGCTCTCCCTTCAAGGGAGGCAGCGGGTGAAGCAAACTAGGCACAAACCACAAGTTAATGGTTAAGGCATTACAACAAGCTATGGTTTTAAGAAACCATACTTCAGAAGTCAATAAACCATAATTTGTTTTTAAGACTGGCTTTGAAAAAGGCATGCCTATTTAGAAGTGTTGGGTTTGCAAATCACAATAAACCAGATTTCACAAAAACAAAAACAAAAACAAAATCTCACCCCCAATCCTTGTCATTATGCACAAATGTAGCCACCATGGAGTAAAAAAACAACTGGGATGGTCATTTACAGAATTAAAATTGGTACTTTAATGAAACTTAACAGAGCTATGGCTGTTTAAAAAAGAAAAGAAAAAGAAAATGACACATGTGGCTGTACGTCCAATGTGTAATCTGGTCTGCAGAAGCTAAATCTCTTACTACCAAATAAGATGCTTAATTATTTCTTGGCAAGAAAGGTCACTAACAGTCCTGCTGGGATCTTGGAAAACAAGTAAGTTCCAGCTGAGATGGACTTCAGCCATTGGTTTGGACCAGATATAAAGAAGTACAGACCGCCTAATCCCTTGAGGGCATTATAAAAGGCCAAATGTAGAACTACTTTGCATCTGCCAGAACATTGGCTGGTGCTCTGGGTTTGGCATAGTTTCACCCAAAATGTAACAGAGGTGCAAACTGACTGTTCATAACTACATGCAATCCATTTATAAACTCACAACAGGGCAATTACAACCTTGTGGGAAGTTATATGCTGTGGCATCTAGCCACATAATGAAGAAATATTCACAACACACATTATTAGTTCAGTGAGTGTCTGTGTGTTTTCCAGACTTTAGATCTTTGTATGACAGACCTCTGTTTGGGTTGTTATCACTCTGTCTTTGGAGAAGAATCTCTAATAAGCTTCATCCACATGAAGAAAGCACTGGAGAAACATGGAGAGCTGGGCCACATCCAGGTGATAATTTCATGCACTTCTCCTTAGACATTAAAGTCAATTACTGGGAACACAGAGAGCACCCTGGTGATTTCTATGCTCCCTGTGGGAGCCAACTGTGTAGAATGAACTGTCTCTGACAGGTGAATTATTGAGGGATCAGCACAAGCTTAATGTGCTTTCATATTGAAACAGTTCCTTCCAACTCTGAAATCAGAGAGCTATGCAGATCTTAATGCAATTCAGTAGAGCCACAGAGCTAAGATATACTGAAATTCTATATACCTCAGCTAAGATATACTGAAATTCTCTATAATTTAGATGTTGCTGGACTACAAGCCCGAACATTTCTCACCACATGTAATACAAGCCAGGATTGATGGGAATTTCAGTCCAACAACATGAGTGGTGTCCACACATCTTCTACCCTGCCATGTATTTTGAAGAGCAACAGAGCACTTTTTGTCTATCCTTTATTCTTATTATTTACATAGGTTTTGTCTTTACTGAATGTGGAGTTTTGCTCTTTGTGTGTTTTAATTTCAGAGTCTCAACCACATGAAGAGACATCTCCTTTCACTTCACCGCCTTGTCCTCCATTTTTCTTTATAAAGATTGTCCAATTTCACTGATTGCTACAGACATGATATACAGTGTTCCTCTTTCCTGTCTTACTTCCAAGGCCAGATCATTAAAACTCTCCCAATGGCTCAAATCCCTTCATCAAGATCTAGCTTTGATCTATCAAACAGAAAATTCCCAGTGTCAGGACCGAAGGTGAGCTGCTCATCTTTAGCTCTCATTGATAGCAGGTTCATTGGAACCGAAGCCAGAGATAGACTGGAAGTAGATTATATATTCATGAAGAAATCAGATGATTCAAACAGCAGACTCACGTGAAGAAGTGGCTATACCCCAAATTAGTTTATATTCAAAGCGTACATTCCAGCCTATTTTCTGATAGGCATTCTTAAAGCTCAGATCTGAACTAGATTAAGATGCTTCTACAATACAATGGAGCAAAGGTCAGCTCCTCCACACCGCCATCTTCCTCCCATCCCTGGCAGAAAACCAAAGCTAGTGTGTGCTCCGTGAGTAGGGCCAGGTACTAGTTGAGACAGCCCCATGGTTGCCATGGTGGCCATGAAGTCCTGAGCCACTCTCGACAGGATGATCTCTGCATGGATGTTGAAATTCCCCAGAACTATGAGCCGTTGGGACTCCAACGCCAGGCCTGAGACCATCCAAGCTAGCTCAGGCAGGGAGACTGTAGTGCAGCAGGGTCGTCGATACACGAACAGAATTCCTGTTCTGTCCCCTACCCTCAGGTGGACACATTTGAAAGTGGTTGACTGCGGGATAGGGCACCTCGTCAGGGAGATGGAATCCCTATAGACCACTGTGACCCTCCCTCCCTGCCCTCCAGATCTCGGCTAGTGCTGCACGGAATAGCCTAGTGGGCAAAGCTGGTTGAGATTAGCCCTCCCAGCCTCATTCAACCAGGTCTCCGTTATGCATGCCAGATCTACATGTTCCTCCAAGATTAAATCTTGGATAATAGCTGTTTTTCTATTTACAGATCTGGCGTTCAACAGCACCACCCTTAAATTAGAGGGACCGCAATCCTGGGTACTTAGTTTTACCAAGTCAGGGGGCTCTATGTGTCAAATGTGGTCCAGGTCCATTGTCAGTGGAGGTCACAGTGCTCTGACTTGATGCAGAGTGAACTACAACTTCCATCATGTGGAGTCAATCCCCAAAACTCCTCCAGTATGTTTAGTTGCTGCTCAGTTATGCTCTGTTTGTTATGCAGACAAAGTTGAAAATAATAGGAAAGGGCTAAGGGAGAGGCTGTGGGCAGGGTCATGCAAATTCCACACCAATGGAAAGAGAAAGGAACCCTGGGATGTCTGCCTTGGTGGAGGAAACACGTAAAATCTAGGATGAAATGGTGCTCAAATCCTTGGGTGGTGGGCCGTAGTGTTTGGGGAGGACATTGGCAAGGTTTGGGCTACATGTTCATGGCACTCACTATAACCTGCAATGTCAGTGGAGGGAGTGCCTTTGGAGGCTTCTCAGCACTTGGAACTATAGCTGTTTGTGGAGGTGGGAGGCTGTCTGACACCTCTGCAATATACACGCATACAGATTTTCACTTTTCTTATGTGTATAGATAAGGACTAATTTATATTTTCAGTAGTACCTAGCATCATTGACTTCACCTGAAGGAGTGGTACATGCATAAGACCAATTTTTAACAATCTAGATATTATTAGGACCACATCACCCATCAGCCCTCATCACTGAACATCTGGCATTTTGTCAATTGCTGAATACCCCAACAAAATTTCAATTGCTTTTTGAATTGTCAAGATAAAAGTATTTATCATGCATTAGGCACAGCAATGAAATGAAATGAAAATGACTTTTATTGCGCTTCAAAATGGTTCATCCTCTACACTCTCCTTTCTTTGTGGCTTTATTCTTAAATATTCACAATAGCTGAAACAAAGCTTAAGTTTACACTCCAACTACACTCCTATGCAATAGGCTCCACTGGACACAACTGTAATCTATGCCAAAATCACTTGTAAAATTTCACTACAAGATGGTGTAACATATTTACTGACTGTCACCCCTTATTACCATGTCTGCCCACTGTAAAGTTATGAACAAAATAATACTTCAGCTAACCACAGCTTTACTCTCTTATTTATCACTAGCTTTGCCTGGCCATGCGTTGCTGTGGCTTATGGGAATCATTTGTTGGCCAGGTGGAACAGCAGTGAATAGCCTTGCTGCCTCAAGGCCTGACTGTTTTCTGGAGTAGCTGGAGTAGCACCATCAATCAAAGAGTTGCTTTGAAGCCTGGCTACTTCCTTTGTAGGGGAATCATTGTTTGGCCAGATTGAATTGAACTGAATAATCTTGCAGCTTAAAAGCCTGGCTGCTTTCTACATAGGGCATCCTTGCTAGGCCAGGTTGAATGGGGCGGAGTAGCCTCGTGGCTTTAAAGCCTGGGAGTTTTTCACCAAGGGGAAATCTTGGTTGGACAGGTTGAAAAGCACTGAATAGCCTTGCTGCTTGCAAGCCTGTCTGCTTTCTACCTTGTGGAATCCTTGGTTGGCCAGTCTGAATAGCAATTAATAGTCTTGATGTGACAGGTATGAATGCTGCAATTAGGCACCTTGATTAGCATTTAATGGCCTTGCAGCTTCAAAGCCTGGCTGCTTCCTGCCTGGGGGAATCCTTTGTTGGGAAGTGTTAGCTGGCCCTGGTTGCTTCCTTTCTGGAATTCCCAATTTCCCTGCTTTCAGAGTGTTGCTCTTTATTTACTGTCCTGGTTTTGGAGATTATATTGTTCTGTATTATTATACCACAGTAATTATTTCATATTATATTTATAATCTTATATTATCTGCTTAGAAGTGGATTATATGAAGCCCCTTCTACACAGCTGTATAAAATCCACACTAAAGTGGGTTATATGGCAGTGTGGACTCAGGTTAATCCAGTTCAAAGCAGATAATATAAGATTATAAATGTGTGGAAGGACCTTGAATCTACACTGCCATATAATCCAGTTCAAATAAGATAATCTGTATTTTATAGGCAGTGTGGATCAGGCCTAAGTGCTCTCTGCCTGTGCCCTGGGCGCCATTTTGGCTGAGGGAGTTGCAAAGATACAAAGGGGGGCGGGGCCTAAAGGCAGCCGGGGGGGGGGGGGGGTAAAGGCAGCAGAGCCTACCTTTCTAACTGGCAGTTAGGGCGAGAAAGGCTCTTCCTCATCCTCTGTAATTTGGACTATTTTTCTAGGTTTTTTTAAATTGAAAGACATATTTTGGATGACTATGTCTTTTGTGGCCAAATTTGGTGTTATTTGGTTCAGTGGTTTTGTTGTTTACTCCATAGTAAAACGAACATTACATTTTTATATATAGATTAAGGTTTTTTTGATGCACAAGTGGCTTTATTGCTTAAAATTATTTTGAAGAACAGTGTAAAACTGTTATCCATAGTAGTACCAATTTTGTTTTTCACAGCAATAAACACCAACCATTGTTCTCCATGTAGTGTGAGATCATGCAGCAAAATACTGCTTTTTTTGTGAAACAGTGTTATCCAGTGGTGAATTTGAACAAATACTGCCCATGGAGTAAATCAATGTGGAAGTTTAATCTTTCAAGTAACAAATTTCAGAAGGATACTTGAGTTTCTGTGTAATTTTGAAGGACTTTATATTCATCAAGTAAAGAGGAATTGGGGGGGGGGGAATTAAATGCCCAAAGTATATGAACTGGGTGTGAAGTTGAAACAGCAATGTAAAGAATACCCACAAATTTTCTCATTCTCCTCATCAGAAAAATCAAAACTCTGTCAATAAACATGAGGCCTTTTTTGCTGCTGCACAAAGCAATTTCACCCATAAGAATCAATCAGGAGAATTTTTAAATCTCTATGTCAGTACTGGACACACTTGGATATAATGTCTACATAATATCCTACATGCATAAGTATATTTAATGCTTGGCAAATGTGCCAAGCATTTGCAAAACATGTATTTTACTTCCTAGAGAGAATCCTAGAATCCAAAGGTTGGAAGAGACCTCAAGGGCCATCCAGTCCAACCTCCTGCAGGAATACACAATCAAAGTACACCCAACAGATGGCCATTCAGCCTCTGCTTAAAAACCTCCAGAGAAGGAGACTCCACCACTATCTGAGGCAGCATATTCAACTGCTGAACAGCTCTTACCATTAGGATATTCTTCCTAATGTTTAGGTGGATTTTTTTTCTTACAATTTGAATCCAAATCGGGGTATAAATAAAGATTATTATTATTATTATTATTATTACTCAATGTCCTTGTGCCCAGAACAGCAGAAAACAAGCTTGTCCCCTCCTCAATGTGATATCCTTTCAAGTATTTAAACATGACTATCATGTCTTCTCTCAGCCTTCTTTTCTCCAAGCTAAACATCCCCAGCTCCCTCAGCCATTCCACATAGGGCTTGGCTTCTGAACCTTTGATCATTTTGGTTGCCCTTTTCTGGATACATTCCAGCTTGTCAACATCCTTCTTGAATTGAAATAATTGTTTTTATTTCCAAATATCCAAATGCCAGTCTCCTTTTATTGGTGAACTCTTCATTATTTCCTCCCTGAATACCATTGGATAGCTTGGCCACTTGAATATAGTGTAATAGCCTTTCTCTCCAGAGCTTTATAAGTAGTTCTCTCCCCCCGCACCCCGCCAAGATTTTGCTACAACAAAGCTATATTGACATATTTCTTCATCTCCTTTTCTAATTTTCTCTCCAAATAGCCCTAAAATACACTTTTCTGGGTTTTTCTTGACCTTATTAGTAATCATTTTTGTCTTTAATCACATTTTTGCAAAAATCTTGTACTATCCTACAGATCCACCAAAGATGGAAAAAGTTGCCTTTCTTCATTATGCACGTCCAGTATTCCCTTTGGTGAAATTTATCTATCTTAGATAACATATCTGGAGTTATATAACTTATATTAAACATTTTATACATATTTTCTATAACAGATCCAGCTACTGAAAACTTAAATCCTCTTTTCCATTGATGTTCTCAATTCTCCAAGTCAATATTTTCCCTACATCTTCAGCCAGTGAAATCATAGTTGTTTTTATTAGGTTATCCTCTAAGCTGTACTCTAGGATATATTTATAATGTCTGGAAGTAATACATATAACATTCACAAGGAGTAGTGATGGAAGTCATGGATGATGGGTTCACGGGTGTAGGGATGGAGGGAAGGGGGGTGGTAGAATGTTCTAAATCAGTGGTCCCCAAACTTATTTGGCCTGCTGCCCCCTTTCCAGAAAAAATATGACTCAGGGCTGAGCTTCTATCCCTGTCCTGCAGTGCCTGCCAGGACACAGGGGGCAGGGCTAGAGGAGGAGGCGGGGCCTCTTCCCAAGTGCCTGACAGGGCTGAACCTCTATACCCCGTCCCCATGTTCTAACAAGTGCCTCAGGGGAGGTATACAGAGGCTCAGCCCTGTCTTGCACTCTTGGGAAGAGGCCCCGCCCCTAGCCCCGCTCTTTAGTCCTAAAAGGCCTCTCAAGAGAGGTATAGAGGCTCAGCCCTGTCTTGGGGTCTTGGAAGGAGGCCCCGCCCCCTTGCCTAGTTCTGCCCTCTGTGTCCCAATAAGCGCCTCAGGAGAGGTATAGATTCTCAGCCCTGTCTCAGGCTCTTGTGAAGAAGCCATGCCCACCCCTCTAGCTCCACCTCCTGTGTCCTAACAGGCGCCTCAGCCCTGTCTCCGGCACTAGGGAAGAGGCCCCACCCCTCCCCTGGCCCCGCCCCCGTGTCTTAATAGGTGTCATCACCACCCCCCTGGATTGCTCCAGCGCCCACCGGGGGAGGTAACGCCCACTTTGGGAATCACTGGTTTAAATGTATAATTTTTTGCTAGTTATTGTATTATTTGTTCTCTGTGTTTTTGTGTGTTAATTGTACACAATACAAATATATATATATATATATATATAATGCATTCAATACTATTGAATATGGGCTGCTGCTGCCGCAGCAGCTGAAGAATGTTGTGGGTACCAGAGGGCGAGAAAGACTTCAGCTGCCAAAGCCATATGTGCAACATCAGAGGCAATCAGTGGTGATGGATAGTCAGTCATTGTACCTAAGGGATTTAAAATGTGACATCCCTCAAAGCTGTAATCTGTGCAGCATACCGTAGACACTGAACACAGAGCCCTTGAGGAAAATCATGGGTAAGGATAGGGATCTGATAGGAGGATGCATAGTACTTCCCCTGTAGACATTAGCTGCTCCCCTTGCCCCAGAGGAATACTAAATGTATAAAACTGGCTTTTTTTTTTAACACACAACAGAGTACAGTGAGATGAAACTAAGAGCAAAAGTCTCCTGTGGTAACTGGTCTGCTTGGTGTGCATCAAGTGAAGGTGTTTTGTCAAGGAATACTCCTGAGTGGCATTTTTGACCTCTTGTGTCTTGCAAACATGTTAGTTGTGTGTGTTTATTTGTTCAATCAATTCCAACTCTTTGTGACCTCATGGACAGCCCACACCAGAGCTTCTTGTTGGCCATCACCACACCCAGCTCCTTCAAGGTCGAATCATTCACTTCAAGGATAATATCCATCCATCTTGCCCGTGGTCAGCCCTCTTTCTTTTTCAGTCCATTTTCCCCAGCATCACCTTCTCCAAGCTTTCCTGTCTTCTCATTATGTGGCCTAAGTACTTCATCTTTGCCTTTTATATCCTTCCCTTCAGTGAGCATTTGGACTTTATTTCCTGGAGTGTGGACTGGTTTGATCTTCTGGCGGTCCAAGGCACTCTCAGAATTTTCCTCCAACACCACAGTTCAAAAGCGTCTATCTTCCTTCGCTCAGTCTTCCTTATGGTCCAGCTCTCATATCCATAGGTTACTACAGGGAATACCACTGCTTTAACTTGTAAACAACATTTCACCTGCTCAATATGCAACCACAAGAGGGTTTTTTGCCTTTTATAGTGAAATATGTTCAGGGGCCATAAGTGTTTTATTGACTGCTTCCACAAATACCACACTCATCACAGCCCAACCAATTTTCACAACAGAGCCCACAGTAGTGGGTAGCAGCCCACATGAACAAACCAAAGTACAAGCCCTGCTAACTCTGATTAAGAAAAAAACTCAGGTAACAAGGTTCAAAAGTTCCTTTTAGAGAATTACTGCCAATACAGGATTAAATCTATTTGCACTATGATGTACGATGTGGCTGAGACTTGCTGTTTAGGGCTACATCACAGGCATATTCATTTGGGCATTCATACTTTATGCCAAGCCTCAGTGTAACATAATATTTCATACTAGTATCTTGGCTTAAAATTAAAAAAGCAGGAAGAGTTGATATTATATTTACATTTCCCAGCAGAGACACTCTTGGAAATTCCTGCAACTGTCACTAAGATGAGATCTTCTAATTTTGCTTTCTCTATCACTTAGTGACTCAAAGTTTGGTAAATACCGATCAGATTCAAACTGAAATGAAATTCTCACCTATGTCTAATTGTGGCACACTGAGCTTTGGCCTAAAGGAGTGGGTTTTAGTAATCCAGGGTAATCCATCTGTTGGACTACAGCCTCTAACAGTGCTCATTTGGCATTCTGGTTATGGATAAAGAGAGGCCAACAACAGATGGAGTGCCTTACATTCCCCATTTGGTATATATGGTCAATACAGGTTAGCTCTGAGCAGAAGCAAAGACAGCTTATTTCTTCTGATGCTTCAAATTACAACCATCGGTTTGCCAGAAGATATGCTGGCTATAAGTTCAAAACATCTGGAAGTCCAAAGGATCCCTACCTCAAGATGGCAGCAACATTATCAAGAGTTGCTAAATTACACACCATTCTAGTAAATCTGCATCAATTTAACTAAGTGCAGTTTGATTCCATTCATTTCAAAGAACTCCCCTGGTTCATTTTAAAATTAATCTAGGCAAGCTGCATTGCGATTGGCATCTTGTTTTGCAGTGGTTATGATACAAACCATAGTCATTTCCCTATGTAAAAAGTGTAAGACAGAACCTCTTGGTGCCTCTGTAGTGGTTCCGGCCTGCCTAGAAGGGCATTGTGGAAAATTCTGGGCTTATTAAATTTAATGAGGGACTCAACTGCTTCTTAAATAATTCACTACTTATCATCAGCTGCCACTGTGGTAATAAGAGCGCAGCAAGATATCACTTGAAGAAACGAGTCTGTGCTGCCTTCCGCCAAAACTAACTTGACATGAAAAGTTTTTAAAATGAAGCAAACATTTAATGTATCAACAGCCATGGATAGTCATAACAACCAACCAGCTTTTCAACAGACATGTCACTATACACCAACAAGAACATGTAGCCTAGTAATTCTCAGGCATCTAGATGATGAACATATTGCTTCTAATGGTCATTTTTCTCTCCCAGGAAACACTGGAGACAGTAGTTCTATAGTGACTGAGCAGCTTATGGGTATATTTACAGAAAACATTTAGCATTCACAGCTCCTATGAGTATACTACTCTCTGTACTGTGCTGCAGTTGAGCTGATAATGTTTAATTGTTTTAAGACTCTCCTTTTTATCCCTCTCATATGCCTTATCCAGGCAGATTTTTTGAATTTCCAAACTCTGGATATTTTCTGACCATAAAGAGAAACTCAGTGCATTGTGGGATGGAAAAATGCCCTAATTCATTCCACTGGTGTGTCTTTTGAGTACAAAATCAAGTATATTCCAAAATACTCAAACACCCAGAGATAGAGGAATAATATAACACATTCAGATGTGGTGGAACATTTGTTTTAAGTAGCTATCAGCCCTTCTTGTCTGCCAAAGAAAAAAGTAACCATTATAAAAACAGTAGATTTGGGACAATTTTTGTTCTAGCTCTTTTTTCTGGAGGAAAAAAAAACAATACTTGACAGGTAGCTGAAACCCAGGGACCCTGTTTATATATCTTTAGGTAAAAATGTTATCAATTGCCTACTCATTTAGTTGTCTGTGAATTCTACAACAAATCAACTAAAATTTCCTGTCTGCCTAGATAAGGGTTAATTTTCTTATAAATGAGCTACCCTGAAAATCACCTCTTCCTGTTAGTCATATTTCTTTATTTAAACAATTACAAACAGCACGATCATCAGCCAACATCAAGAATTTGGTATATAAATATCTACATTTCTTATTAATTCTAGTACTTAACAAAAGCAAGCATTCATGAAGAATTACAGACCAACAATGTACTATGCCTAGTAAAAAGACTCTTGGAGTTGGGCTAGATGGCCCATATGATCTCTTCCAACTCTATTATTCTATGATCCTATAAAAATAGAAATAAAACTGAAACTGACTGGGCAAAAATGTATGTAATTAAATGAATAAGAATTGAGAGAAAGGAGTACAATACATTCAGACAGCATTTGCTTAAGGATGGCAGTACAATCTTTGATTGATCAAAACTGGCTGATCAGTAAAAAGCAAAAACAAGTGAGGAATAGCTCAGTTTCCATTCAGTCACAAAACAATTTTACAATCCAAAAAATACAGTCAAATAGCCTTCAACATCAACAATCGACATGGAGAATTTCTTATTAGGAAGTAATACCAGTAACTTCAGGTTGGCAATTACAGAGATAACTTCATGTCAGTGATATCATGTCATACTCTCTTCCTGAGATAAAACTAACTGAAATAAGTCAGTCAAGCTTACCCCACACTATATGGACTTTGAGAACATCTTTTAAATGAATAGTAGAGAACATTTTTCTTAACATTTTTAAAAAATCCTCAAGTTAGAGGAATACACTTCATAGGAGTGTTTTAAAAGGACTATACCTTTTTGGAAGTCTAATTCTATCAGTATCTTCTCAGTTTCAGTTGTGCAGGACTGGTAGATTATGGTATCTAACCTATACTTAGGTCTACAGGGTGGTTAAAATTCCATTTAATATAAAATCCCACCAAAACTCAAAATTAACCATTTTAAAACTGTTTAAAACAGCACACAGTGGAACGGAGTAAATATTCAAATAGTGGTTGTGCTCTGGTTAATATCATTTGCAATGTGACACACAGAAGAATGGAACAGTTTTAGCCTAAAAGATAGTAGCGCCAAGCGAACACATCTGGGAGATATGTTCCAATGTTGAGGTGCACCCACTAGGCACTTTGTCCAAGTTCCATTACTGAAGGTAATTGAACTTGTAGCAGAAGCTCTGCTAATGTTAATAATAAATAGGTATTTTCATATATGAGAAGAAAAAATGTATGATTTTCCAATTGGTGATTTGGAAACAAAAATGTAGCTTCCAGTTGTGGAACTGCCATTTCCATCATACTTCATCCCTGGGAGTTCTTAGCTAACCAGAAATATGTACTGTATATATTCCCAAGTAAACCTAAAAGTCTAACTCTATCAGTCAGGAAGAATATATTTTATTTCTGAATTTGGTGAAGCATACAATGGTGCAATTATTGGTATAGTATATATTTTTTAGTTGTTAAATCTAATTGTTAGTCACAACTAGAGTAAACCTGCTGAATAAATAGGATTTATATAAGTGTACTCATCAACTCAATGGTCTCTTCTAGCAGGGATTGAAATTGCCAATAATGTCAACTACTCATAGCTATTAAAATGGGGTTCTCCAAAAGCTCATCTAGTTTTGTTGGCGACAGTAATTGTTAATGATAGTTTCACATGACACTGAGAAGGGCTGGGAGAAGTAATGCAATCTTAACTTGAGGATTAGAGATTGGAAATATGTGGCGCTCCATATGTTAATGAATTTCACCCATGGGGAAGATTTACTGGCTGGGATAGGCTAACATGGGTCAGATATGCTTTCCTAAATGTGGGGGAAACCCATTCACCAGGAGAATTTTGGGCACCGTATGCCCAAACAAATAACTTGCCCAATTTGGGGCACAGCTCTACTGCCAGTGTTGGTGGTAAGTCCCACAATGGTATCTTAAGTTAGATTCACTGGCTCCGATGACCCCTCTTCTAAACCCGAGATTAGGTTTGGACCCTACAATAATTTCAAGGTAAAATTGTTATTTCCTCATCACTGCCAACACAACAGAGTTAACATTAGAATAAGATGGGATTTTCTTGAAATTAAAAGTGCACCAGGCATATCCTTTCAAGAAGCCCTCTATCTCCTGCTAGCAGGACTTTGGTAGCAATGAATCAATTTAATTACTAGGACCATTCTTGACATGTACTGAATAATTACAAGGCTACTTCACATTGATGGCCAACAGGATCTGAGCAATATTAATTAATAGCAAACAAAAGATGACTTTCTTCTTTCAACTGATGGCCACAGCCCAATCAATATTTCAGTTTTCTCGAACATTTATGGGGTCACAAAGCTTTATACAAAGCTCACATTTTTATTTGCCACTTCTAGGAGTGCCTACCCTATGCAGATGATAACAATCCTTCTGATTCTCCCCCAAAATTAGGTAAACAAAACTCAAAATCCAAATGAAGCGAGTCTCAAAGGACATAAATTCATCCTTCAAGAATATGGTAATAAGCAATAACTAAGCAACTAGGGTGCCAGAAATAATTTCTTCAGCTAATGAAGTTATTGCAAGGCCCAAAGAAATATAGATAATTAGCAACAGGGGAGGGTTTTTTTGTTTTTTAAAAAAGCATTGGATGCATCTGTAAGGATGACTCTATGGCTTATGCAAAAAGTCAGTATTGGTAAATTCACTACTGGTGATTCACTATTCACTACCAAATTCACTATTGGTAGCAATTGATATTGGTATTGGTAAATTCACTTACAACAGCTCGGAATGTAGACCTAGTAGTTTTGAGTATAAAAAACTTTGCAATATCTGAGGTTATTTTAACTAGATCTAATATCTTGAGCCATAAATTTAGTTTTACCAATGGAGTCAACAAGCTAAAGGGCAGAAGTTAGTAATACATTTACACTTCATCTCCTCTATCACTCCTATCAACTTGACAACATATGGACAGAACAAACATATATAGGAGAAAAAGAGGCAAAATGTTTATGTTTGAAATGACTCCTCTGGCTGGTTCCTTGCAGAGTAAAAATGAAAAGCAACCTTTATTGATTTAGGAAACCCAATAAAGCAAATGCCCCAAAGGCACCGATGACCAGGAGTAGGTTAATTACTGAGACTGCAGGGTTTGCAATAATGACGGTAAAGGAACTTGGGGACACAAGTGTTCCTCTGGGTGACAGTTACATCATCCATTTGCATGAGGCACCTGGTGTCCCTCCATGTGACATTGCACGGTGTGGCATGGCAGAACCACATGTTTTAATGATTGATGGATAAACATTGGACTGTGGAAAGCTTGGATCTGGCTGATGAAGCTTAGGTGGTATGGGAGGAGATGATTTCACACAATCTGACTGCAGGAATTCCCCAATTTACAAACAAGTCATAGTCAAGAATGGGGGTGAGACAGCAGGAAGTGAGAGAAATCTACCCCCAGGAAAAGAAATTCACTCCTGAAAGAGGTATCATGGGGAAAAAGTGTATCCATTGAAGCTTTCTGACCAAATCTTGTTTCTATGACAAGTCAAATTTTTCAAAATCGAATTATCACATGAACAGACAGTGAGAGGAAATCTTCTGAACAGGTACACACACACACACACACGCACACACCACAGGAGTGTTAACCCTTCCCTATGCTATCCAAAGTGTGTGTGTGTGTATGTATGTATGTGGCTGGGCTGTGGCACAGCTGGCTAGTAACCAGCTGCAATAAATCACTACTTTCTGAGAGGTCATGAGTTCGAAGCCCGGGTCGGGTTAAGCCCCCAACCATTAAATAGCCCAGCTTGCTGTTTACCTAAGCAGCCCGAAAGACAGTTGCATCTGTCAACTAGGAAATTTAGGTACGCTTTATGCGGAAGGCTAATTTAACTAATTTACAACACCAGCAACACATGGAAAGGAATGAGGAAGGGGTTTAAAAAATCAGGGTCAGGGCAGACTGTAGTCTGCACGCTGCCAAAAAGGCCAGTGATTTCCGCAGGCGCAGTCTACATGTCCTCCCGGTACTTA
Organism: Anolis carolinensis; assembly: GCF_035594765.1. NCBI lineage: Eukaryota > Metazoa > Chordata > Lepidosauria > Squamata > Anolidae > Anolis > Anolis carolinensis. The sequence goes on from NC_085841.1 coordinate 248,864,847, forward strand.
CGGAAGAACAGGGAGACAGCCCCCACCCCTCACCAACCTCCCCAAACCCCTTTTAAAAATAAAAGAAGTTACCCATCCTCCATTAGCATGGTGCTGGAGCTCTGCTAATGTGTGAGAATGACTGGCCAGGGGAAGGGGGGCCAGGAGCATTTTTCCTCCTACCCCCTTTCTCCTGGCGTGTCATTCCTACATGCCAGGAGAGCTCCAGGATACACTAATGGAGGGCAGGTAAGTTCTTTTATTTTTAGAAGGGGTTTTGAGGGGTTTGGGGAAGGGGTTAGAACCCTCTTGCATTTCCCAGGTCTGATTCAGCGCAAAAAATGAAAGAACTGTGCGGACTGCCCCTTCAGAAGTCCCAGGACTTCTGATTGGCTAGTCCAGACAGCAGCCATAGTGGGTTTGACCCACACCTTCCAAGAAGGTACAGAATAAACCCACTAAGAAATTAATTCTCTACAAAGCAGGTCTTCCCTAATTTGTGACGAAAGCATTTGCGATTTCCTGGGGCATCATCTGGATACTCCCCGCAAATATTTGGCAGGGGGCGCATTTTGTGCCGTTTGGATGCGCCCTAACTTGTTCCTCATTCGACTAGAGACTTGGGCAGTGTGGGGTTGAATTCCAACACTTAGAACTCTAATGGACCAGTACAGGGGGTATAAAATTTGTTATGAAAGATTACAATATATGATTGCTTCATACAACTTCTGAGAATCAGAACCTTTCACTAATTATATCCAAAAACAATGGAATTGTTTTTGGAGAGGGGTGTTTATCTGTTCAAATGATCCCTGCCCATAATTTCCACTAAAATGCTGTTAAGTATTCACACATTTAACATCTAGCGTGCACTTAAACAGTGGTCACAAGGGTTTTGTTTCCTGCTGTGCACTCTCTGCTTACTAATTTATAATCTCTCTAGATATGTATTGATCCTGACAAGTCACCTGTCAGAAGCTGCTATCTGCACTTCAGTCCCCATGTGCACCACTATAAGTCTGCCTTGAAACCCAAGTTAGCTTTATTATAATTTTTTTATCCAAATGAAGTATTGGATATACCACCACCAATAATTTATATACTCCCCACTTATGGATGCTAGTTACACAAATAGTTCCCAATTTATTTATTTATTAATTATTGAATATTAACTGCATTTATACAATTACTGACACATTGAGTTTGGACTATACCAGCAATTCTTGTATATTTTTTATTAATGACCAATTTAAAAATTTTCCAATTACCAACAAACCATTTAATAAGCGTTTGTGTTATTGTTTTTCTGGAAATCAAAGCGCATACATACCTCCACAAATTCTTCAGTACTGGCATCATCATCAGAACCAATGTCATATTAGAAAAATGACAGATCATAGAATAATAAAATCATATTATTGGAAGAGACCTCATTGGCCATCCGGTCCAACCCCCTGCCAAGAAGCAGGAAATTAGATCAGGCTGTGAGAAGGACTGCCACAACCAAAGCTTTCAAAATAAATGGTTAACATTAACAAAAATCAAACTATTTTAGCATTTCTTGTGTTAATTGTTCAATAATTATTCCATTTCTCATTATTTCTCATTCCTTGCCTTTTTCAGTAATTATAAATGATATTTTTATTTAACAATTCAACATGACAAAGTGACAATTTTTAAAATAAAAAGTTCTTAATGCTTTGACATTAACAAATTAATTTTTTCATGATCTATTTTTAATGCCTAGTATTTCCAAGTTCGGGGGGGGGGAGTGGTTATGAGTGGTTAAGAGAGAAAAATAATAAACTGTGCAAGCAATTTATTATGGAAATCATGGTTCTTAGGCTGGGGCTTATTATCTTGCTTCATAATACAACCTTACTCTCTGCCATCATTACAGTCTTCCAGACTAACCACGGTACTCAAATAGTTTCATGAATTCAATGGGCCTTACATTTGAGTTAACATGTGCATGATAACTGTCAATATTCAAAGTTTATGGCTTGTTGCATAAATATACACATCATTCACGGTACACTATCCAGTACACTCTGGCTACTGAGAGCTAAAAATGCAACTAACAAACTAAATATATATATATATAACTAATCACAATTGGCTTTTATGCTATGCATTCTTATCTATAAATAAACTTCTTACACAATACAGAGCTTACTTCCAAGGAAACATGCATATTTGGGCAATACAGTGCATCCACGGTAATGCATTCCTGGTCAAACTGCAGTTAAGTGAAATTTCAGATACAAATGAATACTGCTAAATTTTAGCTGAGCCATAGATTGTTCACTAGGAATTTGCTAGGTCATTCAGCACAACCCTATGGTAACCATAAGAAGCATACCAGTCAAATTGTCTGTTGTGCATCTACAAAGTAGAATGAATACAGTTAGACACTGAGCTAAGAGCCATGGTTTGATGCTATGGAATTATGGGATTTGAATTTTGGTGAGGCATCAACATTCTTTGGCGGAGAAAGCTGAAAGCCTTGTAAAACTACATCTCCCATGATTCCATAACATTGAGCCAAGGAAGTTAAATTTATGTCAAACTGCCTTCATTCAACAGTGTAGATTCACCCCTGATGAACCTAGCAGATTTCTAGACAGACCATTTCCCCACCCATGGGCACAGGTAAATGAAATTGCAAATGTGGGTTTTATGATTACAGAAGTTTTACTATATATCAAAGCCATGTGCATAACACTGTGTTACAAGAGTGCTATTAGCATTTCACAGTTATTTCATAATTACTTCTCCTACTAATCAATAAAGCTAAAGACAATGTGTTCAGTATAGAATTGAAGTCAGGCCCAGATCTTAAATCAGTTTTTCTAAATGCTAACAAAAAGCATTTTTGCTTTATGATGTTTATGATACCCCATTTTTGAAGACTACTTTGATTATCTAGAGCAAATGGAGAAAACAGTTACTCCCTCATAATGATTTTGTAGGAAGAATGTTTAATCGAATTATCATAAATATACACAGAATATCTATACATTCAAATAATGCTTTCAGCTCCATTAACTGGACAGCAGATAAGGATGTATTGTGATATGAATTACTGCAGCATGATTCGCACAGTCTCACAAAAAGGACTAAAGCAAACCAGCAGCAAAAGTTGCCACCTATTTATCACACTATACGCTGCTTCCCCTAAGAGGTAAAGCAAAGCAGATCAATAGTAAACGTGAAGCAGGGACAGCTAATCTGCACCCAGAGCAGTGCTGCAAATTAAAAAGAAAATGCAATCATCACAGTTTCCTTGCCTCTCGCCATTATTCTATTGGATGATAATTAAAATCCACAGGCCAAATTCAATCTGAACATAATACCACAGAAGCCAGAAGAGGTTCACCAGAGATCAGTTTGCCTTGTTATGTTAATTGTAGCGGTATGGCTGCAAAGAAGAGCAATAACTTCAAAAATGAGGGGGGGGGGGCTTCTATTTCAAAATGGAGAAGTTGTTAACTTCTGCCTGCTTCTCTCATGCACTAATGTAGTGATACTACATTGATACTTTAGAGCAGAGCTTTCCAAACTGTGTGTCACAACACATTAGTGTGTCGGCTGCAGTGTGTAGCCAAAGTAATGAGAAACCTCTGAGTCTAGGTGAAATAAGCAATACTATTGAAACATGAGAGCTTATAAATGTTTCATGACGAAATGCGAGAGTCTTTATCTAACATTCCGCCAAATATTCAAAAGTTGAGTTCATTCCATCAACCTCATAGATCTTATTAAAATGTTAAGTAGTTACTTTAACGGTGCCCCATGCAGTTATGCCAGCTACATGACCTTGGAGGTGTCTACAGACAACGCTGGCTCTTCGGTTTAGAAATGGAGATGGACACAACTAGACTTAATGTCAGGGGGAAACCTTTATCTTAGCTACTTTATTAGTGTTATACAATTTTTTAAAATTCTTGCACATATTTACAAAATTGTTGCTCATAAATGACAAAAATATTAGAAATGTATGTTATTAACTTATTAATCATATATTTTTAAAATATGAACGAAACATTTTCATGAGAGATGTTGTGTCCCCGTACATTCTGTTATTACAATTTATGTATGTGTCCTAAAGCAGGAACGGGCAAACTTCGGCCCCCCAGTGTTTTGGACTTCAGTTCTTAACAGCTATAAACTGGCTAGAATTTCAGGGCTAAAGAATTGTTCCACCACTGAGCAAAGGAAAACCAAAGTCTTCCCTAGTTTAAAGGTGCTTCTACATAGCCACTGTGAAGGGGTCCCTGGAAGTGTTGGGGTTCCGTTGCAGGAACACACACATACCCCCGTGTTTACCAACATTTATGGATGCTCAAGTCCTGTTATATACAATGGTGTCTCTTATATAAAATGGCAAAATTAAAATGTGCTTTTGGGAGTGAGGGGATATTTTCAAGCCATGGACGCTGAAATCTGTGGATGTAGAGTCCAAAAATATGGAAACCTGACTGTATAGCACTTGAGCTGTACTTTTAGCAGCCATGGCTACATCATATGGAAAATGGTGGTTTATAGTTTGGTGAGACAAAGGAGGAATTCTGACAGAGAATCCTAAGTCCCCCTTCCTAAATTACAAATTCAAGGATTCCATAAGATTTTGCGAAGTGGGATCATAGTGCTATAATTGTATGGTATTAAAGGGCCCTTACTGGTTTTGTAGAGCAGCTTCCTAGAGGAGAGAGAGATCCTGAAACCGTACTAAAAAGGAAATTGTTCTTTTAAACAAAAGTCCTATTCTTTAACAATAGCTATACTGGGTAGGCCTTTGTTAAAGCTTCTGAATTGATCATAGTTCCATGGTTCCTCTACAATGACGAGTGCCAGTTTATTGCTGCAGGACCAGAAACAGCGTCACTCAAAAGCAGGGGTCCTTAAACTACAGCCCGTGGGCTGGATACGGCCCTTCAATGTCATTTACCCGACTCCCACCCTCATTTACTCTCATTGGCAGGCACAAGAGCTCTTAAATAATTTAAGACTTAAAGCATTCAGCCTGCAACGCCGGGGAGGGGAGTGGAGTGGAGGGGGGGGGGGCTTTGCAAGAATGACTTAGCCAATGGGAGTGGCCAACCAGCCTGATGGTAAAGCAGAGCATCTGTAGGGAATGTTCGCAAAGGGCCATGGGGTCTTGGGTTCAGCAGCGCTGAGGTGGCCAATTATGGCCAACAACCTTGGAAGAGGAGGCGAGGATGGGAAGGATGCCACCGGGGCTGCCCTAATGGCATGGGCTCCGAGCCACATGCCATGTTGGCCAAGGACAATAAGGAGGCAGGGAAGACAGACTCCTTGGGGGGCAGAAGTGAGGTTGAGCAAGTTTGCTTTCCTGGTCGCCAATGGCGGCAACGGACTGGAAAGAAAGTGCTGTGAGTAAAGAGCACCCTGGACATAGACAGTGGCACTCTCGCTTGGGCATCGGGAACTTCCGCTGGCACTTTTCCATGTTCATTTATAAAGTTTTAGAAGTGTTTTTTAAAAGTTTGAGGGGCCCTGCTCAAAATTATCAAGACCTGTACCACCAGTACACTATTATAGTAGTTTGGTACTACTTTGATTGCATTGCTACAAATTATGGAATCCTCTGATTTGCAGTGTAGGAAGGGACATTTAGCATTCTCTGCTAGAGAGCTCTACTGTTTCATTAAACCCAAAATCCTTTGAATCCACAGGATGAAATCATAGCAATTAAAGCATTATCAATGTGCTGCAATTATGGAATGTGAAAGACACCTATGTAAATGACGATCTGGTAAGGAGTTGCTACAAAGTCTTTCAACTTTGTGTCTGCTTCACATACAGGTAGAACTAGAATTAGAAAAATCCATTATTAAAAAAGCAGTATCATTTCTCTGTCTATAGTCATCTCTTCATACCTGTGGATTCTGTATCCATGGATTCAACCATCGAGGGGTTCAAAATATCTCAGCTCCACTCCAAAAGAGAAGTTCAAAATACAAACTTTTATTTTGCCATCATATATAATAGATATCATTTTGCTATGCCATTGTATGTGATCGGACTTGAGCATCTACAAATTTGAAAGCCCATAGCAAGTCCTGGAACTAATCTTCAGTGGATACCAAGTGCCCATTGTACATATGTATATATCGCTATTTTATTCATTTTTTTTGTTGTAGTTGTTGTTTGCCTTCAGATCATTTCTGACTTATTGCAATCCTAAGTTGCATACGGCAAACCTGTCATGGCGTTTCCTTAGCAAGGTTGGTTCAGAGGGTGTTTGTTTTTGCCTCCCCCTAAGGCTTTAACATTTTATTGTGAGATTTTTGTAGATTCATTTTGCCTTGGTTCCCCCACCAGAAGAAAGGGGGGATTTTAATGGAACAAACAAACAATACATTCACTCAAATATCTAACCTCTGTTTCTGGACAGTTATCTAATTTGCCAAAGCAAGGCACTGCTTCTGAGCTGGATCCAACACTTCTTCCTACTCGCTGAGATCAAATAGGTCATGGGCTAGAGAACCACAGCAGCCATTCCCAGGTTCAGCAAATCAGGCAGGGAATGAATGAGGGAACACAGTCACCAGGTAGGGGGTGTTTAATGAGAGCACAAACGTGCTGGCAGAAGAGAAGCCTGGTGAGTCACATGGACATCTGATGTAAAAAGAGCAGTTTGCTTTGCAAGAGCATTGGTCTGAACTGAGGTACAGAGGATGGAACGGTTAACTTCACCCTGTCACGTGAAGTTTCAAACTCTATTCTCTGGAAAATTTACAGGTGTTCAAAACCTACAGGAAACTGGGAACAAAGCCTCTGCACTTTAGTGCTCTGAGCAGGCTACCTTTTGCCACCAGGGCACTATAGCAGGCTGATTCTTATGACCATCCTGCTATGTTCATCTTCTAATTTGGTTTCCACGAAGCAATCATCTGATTTTTCTGTTGAGATGTCACTTCCATTTTCAGGATATAATAAATAGAAAACATTACTCTCTCTGTAATGCACTAAAATTGATATAACCCTGTGAAGTGGGTGTGTAGGAAGCCATGACGCAACTGAGCAGAGATCTTAGGTCCTACAACTGCAGAGTTTAATTTGTGTCAGGGCTCACATCCAAAACATGGAATTAGCAAAATTGATTTCTGGGAAAAGACAGCATATTGTCCAAGTAGACCTGAGCTGCAGTCATCTCTCAAACACTATAAAATGGCAATTATAAGAAAAACTAAACCAAGACTTATCAGTGAGTAGTAATGAGGACACTGTAATGGGATTGCAAAGTTGCTAAAACTGAGAATCAGAAATGATTACATAAAAAACAGGTTTGTGTGGTTTACTGAAGACTGCATCAGGCTGTTTTTCCCCTTTCAACATGAAGATGTAGGACTCTTTAGAATTGCACATGCTTGTCATAATTTGTAAAGTGTATCCTTATCAGCGATGAACTTAAGGAAAAAATCTGCTAGATCAAAACAAAGGTTTATCTAGAACAGTATTTCTCAAACTGTGCTCCTCCAGGTATTTTGGACTTTAGCTCCCAGAAATCCCAGCCAGCTTACAGCTGTTGGGAATTGTGGGAGCTGAAGTCCAAAACATCTGGAGGAGAACAGTTCGAGAAACTCTGATCTATAATATAATCCCATTGTGCACTGTGTCGAACCAACTATGATTGAAAACACATGAGTCGTAAGTTGTGTTTCGGAAAATCTGTACTTACAACCCGCTTTACGAAGCCAGTCGCGCCCCTTCCCCCAACACAAATGAATTAAAACAGACATTCTTATTCTAGTCTAGTCTTCTTGCTTTCCTTTCTAATGCCTTTAAAAGTATAATTCAATTCTGCAAACTGCAGTGTGCACTTTATTTTCTAAAATCCCAAGTTGCCAGGGGTACTGCTGCTGCTACTGTTGATGCAGGGCCAATATTAAAAAACAACAACAAACAAACAAACATACACTTTGGGGTCAAGTGAGAAGAAGAATTCTAGTCTAATACCATTGACCAATCAAACCAGCCTGTTCCATTCCTTCCCCACATTGTGAGATGAACTGAACTATCAAGTACCTTGCTTTTCTTTCTATTGGTTTTAAAAGTATAATTCAATTCTGCAAAGTGCAGTGTTTGCTTTATTTTCTAAAACCCAAGGAGAAATCCAAGGGGACAGGTCTTGTAATTTTTTTTTAAAAAAAATTGGAATGAAACTTTAACAATTTTCCAAAAATCAGTGGATAAAAAAACATTCTGAAACTTTGGGGGTTTACAGTGGTAAATGTGTGCTATGATTGTAGCAGGTTTCATCCTGGTAGCCCTAAAAATGAGGGGGAAAGAAGCCCTGGAAGTGTTCCCATTGGCACCAATGGGTGAATAACGAAATGAAAAAATAACAACAAGTTGAAAAGATGCTACTGAAATCCAAAGTAATCATAACCACAAAAATTCAATTCTATATGTCAATACTTTGTACACCAGATATCTCACAAATGAGCAACTCTTCAGTCAATCAAGCTTTCCGAACAGTATGGCCATGTTCCAGAAGCATTCTCTCTCTCTCCATGTACTACATTTCTTGTGGCTTCAGGAATCACTGTTTGTTGTTGTGTGTCTTAAAAATTATGTGCTTTCCAACTTAGAGAGACGCAAAGGTAAAGTGATCATGGGATTTTCTTGGCAAAATTTATTCCGAGGGGTTTTTGCTTTTGCCTTCCCCTGACTTTGAAAATATGAGACTTGCCCAAGGTTACCTTGTGGAACCCCTCGGCTATGCGAGAATTTAAACTATGGTAGACTCAGAATAAAATGTTGGCTCATAAATATTTCTATCCCATACTATATCCAAAAATCTCAGAATGGTGTATAATAAAATTAATCTGAACAGTTTAAAACAATTTTGGACATGAAAAATAATTTAAAGGCCAAAAGTACATTATATTAAACTAACCATTCATCACTTTACTTATACCCGATTATTTTTGCACACTGGGACTTAGTGGCTTACAACACTTAAATCAATGAAAAACAACTCACATGTGCAAATTTGGATTAAATCATTCATGTCCCAAAGCTATTACTTTACTTGGCACTGGAATGACAACAGCATTCTAAGGGGAAGCTATTCCATTACTGGGGTGCAACAGCAGAGAAAGCCCTCTTCTATATACTCTCAGAGATGGGAAGGCTTGGGGAAAAAAAAAACATTTGGGGGGGGGAGGCAAAAAATGGGTGGGGTGGGGAAAAATTGGTTTTTGGGATGTTTTCCAGGCCTTCCCATCTCTAGTCCTGACTCATGGGGAATAGGAAGGGCCCTCCATCAGACTCCAAACTCAAGTATGGGCATATAGGGAGAGATACTCCTCCATGTACTGAGATCCTAAGGTGTTTAGGGCTTAGTATGTCATTCATGATCTAGAATTCAAACCGGAAGAATACTGGTAGCCAGCACAATTCCTTAACAAATGATATCATATGATTTCTATATGCTTTTCAGTCAGTTATCTAGCTGCTGCAATCTGTACTATTTGCAGCTTTTGATTTGTCTTTCAAGATCATTCTTAAAAACATTTTTTTAAAAAAATCTTAAAACAATTATTATTACGAAAAGAGCTCCAAGCAGCATGTACCCCATTCCTCTTTTAGATGTTGAAGAGCACTGGGGCCTACAAGGGAATCCTATGGTGGTATATATGATATCCCATAAACTATATATCACCATCAAGGGGTTTCTGTTTTTGCTAACTTTAAATGTTGAAGACACTGCCTTTCTATCAATTTCTCTCCTTTGCCACTACTGTGACTTTATACTGGAAGATGGCATGTAAGGGAGTCATCCTGGTGCTTCATCTTCCCCAGTCCAATAGTTTGCTTCCAGTCCTCCAAATAGCATAACAAAATGACACCATTATTGCCACAGCTTGAAAAAAGGAATGTCCTGTTTTTGGTCACAATTTATAGAAGGATACTTTTGACCTCAGGAAAAGGCAAAGCCAAATGCCCTCTAAACAAATCTTGCCAAGAAAACCCTGTGATAAGTTTGCCTTAGGGTTGCCGTCAATTGGAAATGACTTAAAAGCACACAACAAGGTTTTAAAATCCTCTGTTTTTCTCTTGACATAGGTTCTTTGCTAAAGCATCCCATACAAAGAATGTGTTCAATGCTTGTAGCACACACTATTTATTGAACTCTCAGCATGTGTTCACTCTGGCGTTTTCTGTCGCTGCTGACTACACTAAACATAAACTGTGCCTGTTAGAAAGTAGTAGCCAAACAACATATTCAGAAAACTAATTGAATTTTCAGGCGAATAGTGGATAAATCCATCATTGATTAATAACATCTGTCTGCACTTGGGAGAAGGAGGAAAATCTTTCTACCTTCACTTTCCACATTGATTCATTTGCCACAGAACACTTACATAGTGCAAAACCCACCAGCGCATATTCTAGATGCAGATTCAGCTGATGTGAAATGCTGACCAGGCCTCCAGGAGCCTCAGTGCTAGTTAGGTAGTTAATTAATGGATTTGTTTGCAGAGAGCATTTGTATGCTGCCTCTCTCCCAGAGTGAGACCCAAGGCAACTGCTTCTCCTTTTGAACTGAAAGGGCAATCTAGAACCCAGGCAACAGCAGTTTCTTTGCTGACCTCTCCTACCTGTGGAATGTTGCAAGAAAAAGATTCAGACTTAGTATGCAAGTTCTCTTTCTTGTCTTCTGGTCCCATCCCATCATTAGTTAGGGTAAAACAACCAGCCATATCTGTAATGAATGAATTGATTATTGTACCTGCCATAGGCAATGACATCAAATAATATACAACCTTTAAATGTACAATAAGCATAAGCACTTTCCAATATAAATATTAAAACTTATTTTATATACTGGCACTTTAAAATTACAGTAGCAGTGACATGGTAACAATAACCATGTCTGATTTGTATCATCCTCAACTATCTCAATTTCCATTTCTAGCCTCCGCTGTGCACTTTACTAATTTAGCTCAGATTTTTTTCGGCTGCGACTGCAAATGTGGCAACCTTTAATGTTATATTTTTGGAATAATCTGCTAACAAGTCACAGATAACTTCTGACTATTGCCATCAACCAGCCATATCAGATAACATACACTTGGGGAAAGGGATGGTAGTGGAAGTCTTCTCTGCCCCCTCCAGTCATGCTACCTGAACATCATCCCCATCATTTCCATCCATCCAAGCTACTCTCCCAAAAGCAGCACTTGCTTTTTGCTGGTTGGCCCCAATCTACTCATTTTTGCCAATACATTACAGTGTCACTGGGAGAGGCTGTTGTCTGACCACACAAGTTGGTAAGACGCAAGACCCAAGACAAGCACTCCAGAAGACCCTGTGTGTGCAGTTTTCTGCACACTCGGCACAATCTGGCATCATGATATTTTTCTGAGTGGATTATCAGGTAGACCTATTAGTCAAACAGTAGTGAGATACTAAAACTAACCATTTAGAAATAAGTTAATTTTTAACTACAGCTCCCAGAAACAGAGCATAGTCGGAGAAAATGATAGCTGCTTGCTTATTTATTTATTTATTTATTTAGTGTGTCAGAAGCGAACCAAGGGTACAATTGATACCTAGCTGCTGAATTCTGGGAAGTTTAGTCCATGAAAGTACCTTTTCCACAAGCTCTGTCTGGAAAAGTGAACAGACCTTGTTCAGAGACTGACTTCAAGTGCAGTGGAGTTTGTGGTCTTACTGTCTGCATAGAACTAAGATTCAAATGCCAGTCCAGCCCATTTCCATCAGTAAAAAAGAGAAAGGACAACCACCCTGGCCTTTATCTCTGAAAGCACAGAGTCCTAGGGCTGTCTCTGTTTTCTCCCCATGACTAACCTTCATAATGTGAAGAAGCACTCGGACGCATCAACACATTATCTACATTGCTGACTGGCAATTGTAATGTTTCAGAGTTCCATTAAAACAAACACAGTGGGAGGGATGAATTTGACCCCCAGCATGATCCCCTAGTTGTCTTCTTCATCACTAATGACCCCGTCTGGTAAAAAGTAAGTCATTACCATTCTGCCTGTGTGAAGCTAAGCTTTTCTTATCCTCTCCTCACAGTCTCATGGCCGGCAGGATTTAAAATTTACACCAAAATAGGTGGGAAATGAACCTCAGCGAAGGAGCTCTCAAAAGCACAGACAGGATCTCTGGTGGGGGAAGGGGTCTTTTACTTCTACACTCAGCAGAGATGAAAATCGCCCACTCATTCATGAGATTAGATCTGCCTGAAATGAAAAGACAGAAGACCATCCTCCTCCTAAGAGCCAGTTACATCTGATATGCTAGACAGGGGCCAAGAAATCCCTTCTCCTCACACAGTGAGAATAAATCAAAGATGCCATTTATATTGTGAATAACTGATTTGATGTGCAGATGTATATTTTAAAAATGCACATTTTACGGAAAGATGTAAAAATGTTGATTGAGTGCCATGAACTCTTAAAAATGTCCTGCATACAAAGTCCGACTAGAAATTGGTCTTCAGCAGAAAACTGGTCTTCAGTGATGACCGATCAACAGGATCAAGAAAGGACCAAGTCTAGAAGAGACCTGTCTTGATAACAGTAATTTGGAAGAAAAAATCCCAATGGTTCCCATTCTTTTTATAACAATTGCTTTATTGAAACTTGGGAATAAGATGCTATCATCTTATTTTCTACAAAGGCAACACACATTTCTTCACAAAGGCAAAACATTCCAGCAAAGATTGATTTCTTTTGTGCAGTCTGTTTTCCAAACATGACTTGCATGTTTGTATCTGTTGGCTTACTCATTTGTACACAATTGTTTCCCTAAATTTAAAGTTTCAGTATTGATCGGAAGGGAAAAAATAACTTCAACCAGTATAAATGGACAAATGACCACATCACAATCATATGCACGTTCTCTTGTTTTAGAGAAAATACGGTTTTTAAAAATGGGCCAAAAGGCAAATATGGAGGTACAGACAGATTGCAGACTGCATGGCTTAAAACAATTAGCTAAGATTTTTGAATTTCCATGTCTCTACCTTGACCTCCATCACCATTACCTCCATTATCACAACTCTACTGGTTTTGTGTGACACCTGCTAAATAAAGGTGGTGGGTAGTTTTCAAGTCAGTGGGCTGATGAATCTGTTCCACATTTTAGTCTAGCCATTGAAGGAATGATCCAAAGTGGCAAATTCTATCCCTTAAAGAGATTCAGCACTTTGAATAGTCTCTTTAATGACTGGAATAAAATCCAGAATAGATTTAATGCACCCTCGATGTAAAAGTCAACCATCAGCTACTGTTGCTAACATTGTGTCTCAAGTAATTAGGGTATTAGAAAGTAGCATCTCTTAAGCCTTTCGTTGAGCAGGAACCCAATTACTGGTCAGGGTCTGAACCTGCAAAAAGAATACGGTCCTGTGCTTCTTATATTAATTATTAATATAGGTTGAATATGCCTTATCTGAAATTCCAAAACACAAAATACTCCAAAATACAAAAGGTCTACTTGGGTGGCTGAAATAGTGACACATTGGCTTCCTGGTGGTCCAATGTACACAGGTTTTGTTTTATGCACTAAATTAGAAAATATTTTTCAGTTGTCTCTTCATATTATTTTGCGTTTAGGGGCACACAACCCATGAGAATGCAAAAAAACCCTACAAATTTTAAAATGCTATATTTTTCTACCTGAGAGAGCATCTCCAGGAATGTCTACAACTTCCAGCATAACTCTATGGTCCACTTTTTCTAGAAATGGTTCTGTTTAGAAATTTCTATGCCCTCCAGTGTGACTAGAGGAGTATAACCATAGAGTCACACTGGAGTACTTACATTTTAAACAAACCCATGAATAATCAAATCTTCAAAAGTGTAGGGATGACTGTATACACATACATCTTCTATTTCTGGTCTTAAGTTAAAACTTGAAAAAAAACCCTCTGTTTTTAATGTTTTAAAGTTTTACTAGTCTCTGACCATAATAATAAAAACCATACATACACCTTCAGGCTATGTGTATAAGGTGTGTATGAAGAAGAAATTAATTTCGTATTTAGACTTGGATCCTATATCCAAGATATGCAATTATGTAAATACATGCAAATACAGGAATTCCAAAGTTTTAAAAAATTCAACCAAAGTACTCAACTGTAGCACTAATGTCCAATACAGCATCCTCAAACTTTTTGCTATTCTATCACTTTTTAAAAGCTGTGATTAAATTAGATGCAAAGGAGAAGAGATCCACATCACCTTATCCTTTGTGATGAACGTTTTAGTTACCTTGTATATACAACAAGAAACCACTATAGAAAGGGGATAGTTCTACTGCATTTAGCAAACATTCAGCACATGTGTGTGCCAAGTCACCTGTCAGCTTATGGTGATGACATGAATTTCATGCGGCTTTCTTAATCAAGGAATATTCAGAGGTCATTTTGCCAGTTCCATCCTCAGAATTGTAGCCTATACCCCCTGGTATTCCTTGGTGGTCCCCCATCGAATTACTAACCTAGTCAGATGCCACTTAATTTTCAGCATTTCACAAGATTTGGAGTCTTTGGGATAATGCTTTTGCTTATCTTTTGTACATGCTTTTATCTCTGTGTGTTTTAATTTTCATTGAGTACCAGCTTATCATATAATGAAATAATCACCATCATGGCATTACTTTGTTGAATTGTGAATATGTGAAACGGATGAACAAGAAACAAGAACCAGTGAAAAAACAGGATACGAATTCATTTGAAGGAAAAAACATTTAAGTCTCTGTTATTCAGTATTACATTTACTGTTAACATTTAGAGAAAAGACCAACTTTTCACATTTGAGTCACATAGTCTTGCAGTATCTATGTCATAAGG